>NC_068284.1:7953690-8068690 GCF_025860055.1 Xyrauchen texanus | reverse complement strand
TTTGGAAACGGGTAAAACCAGAGCTCTGAGTTATCTATCAGTGCTGGGGAAGATTATATCAGATACAGTCACTGTATTTTTGAAATCACCCCATCTACATCAGATGGTGTGCAGACTGAATAGCTACACCATTCCATGCGTTTCTGAGCAGGTTGTGTCACATTCATTGCACTCATCTGTCACTCTTATCATTATGAGTCAAAAAGTAAAATATGAAAATATGACTTAACTTAAGCTTAATTTTTGCTATACTGACTACGTTTAATTACGTTACTGTTACACTTTAAACCCTAAAGTTGTCATTAATACAAAAAAAAAAAAAAAACAATAAATTGATTTAACAGTGGTTAGAAAAATATGTGAACCCTTTGAAAAGTCACAACACCCAAACAATTATAACACTATGTAACACACTTTTTGTTCATGAGTAGTAAGTGGTATTTAATATCCTGACTTTTGAAGAACATCTTAAGTTGCCTCTGATATTGTCGATGGTCACAGCACAAGATGACAGATATGATGCGGGTTCAAGTGCTGGACGTTGCTGCTTCAGGTAAGACGTTGTTAAGTGGTTATTCTTCATTATTCACTTTGGCTTGTTGCCATGTTGATGGAAAAACAAATCATGCATATTCATGTTATTGATTCTTTATTATAAATATGATGTGAAGACCTCCTTTCTAAACATCTGTTTGTTTACTGTTGTATTGGCATGAGTGTTGTACAGTAGTTAGCATGACCTGTAATGTCTCTTGTATGCAATGCATGTCTTATTTGTATGGAATGTATAGCATAGCAGAAGAGAAGCAGCTGTGAGAAAAAGTCATGCAAAATAACAGAAAAGTAAAGTATCGCTTTACTTTCCATAAAAATAACTTTTTAATGAAGTTACTTTTTTAAGGAGTTCTGCAATATTCTAATGAGTTACTTTAAAAAGTAATGTTACCCAACACTGCTTATGAGTAAATATTATTTAAGTTTGTTATTTTTAAATGTGTCATTATGTATTAATCCTAAAGTAGAAAACGAAAACGATTTACTACTTTGAGTCAGTTTCACTGGTAAATATAATAAGTAACTTTTACTTCACTTTTTGTGTAATTCACAGGGCTTGAATAATTAATTAGTGCGCATGGATTTACTGTTTGCAAGTGTAATGTTTAATGTGTGTGTTCATTTATTTCATGTCTTTTATTTTGAAAAGTTCAGTTCCCATTTCAAGTCATGTGCTCCTGGTCATGTGATGTCCTGTTTTCCCTCAATGGTTTATTGGTTGATTATCTTGTTTAGAGTTCTGTTTGTTCATTGGTTTAGGTTCTCCCATGACATATATTTAACCCTCATGATGTCCATGGTCTGTTGTCAAGTATTGTATGTGAGTGTAGCTGTTTATGTCAAGCCACATTCATGTCTAGTTTAGTTCACAGTTATTTCATAAATTGCACTTGGGTTCTCACTTCATCCTCATCGCCTATGCCAGCAGCATCATTACAGCAAGTTTATTTCAACTGTTTTTATTGTTGATTTTGTTGTTACGTTTGGGAACTTCTTGTTTTGTGCAGTCTTAAGTTCATTTTCTACTCAAAATGACCTGTTCAAGATCAAAAAATGATCTGTTGATTTTTATCGTCAACGCGTTTGCTGCAAGTGTTGAGGACTGCTTGCACAGCTCTATATATTTTGTCTATTGTCAGTTATGCAGGGTGATGTTTTTCATAAAATACATACCATGCATTAAGATTTTCCATTGAAAGCAAGGATCTTTTTGAAGGTATTGAATTTACTCAAATGTTTAAGTTAAATTTACTCATTCACTTTAATCAATATTATGTCATACATTTACATTGATTTTATTTTTGTTACAGTTTAAAGATTTACTTAATTTTTTTAACAATCTAACTAGTAAATTTTTTTTTTTAAGTGTAGTCCACGTTACTTGAGCCAAATAATTGTTTACTTGCACTTTAAGTCAATCAGTTTTGACGTTTTATTCAGGCCAAGCAATTCGATATTAGAGTGTGATAGTCCACAGAAACAGAGCTGGTTTTATACCTTTATTGGAGGTACAAATATATATATATAATAATTTAACAACATTGTGTAAAAATAAATGTCTTTTATTTAATTTTTTCAATCTGTCAGATATGGTCCTTTGCAGATCATGGATACAGACCTTTGAAAGGACGTTTAAATATATAACGTTCACGTCAGTATGACGCGTGATATTTCCATAATGTCCTTGTAAGAGGTAAAGTCCCTAAAGTGATTATGTTGGCTGAAAAGAAACAAAATACCATCAAATTTGAAAACCCAAAGACTACATTTTTGTGGGATCAAAGTCAATAAGTGATACTGTAAACATAGTGTAAATTAAATTTCATAAGAATTGACTTTCACATAACTGTTGGACTGGAATAGAGGCTTTATGGATCCCATTCACTTATATGATAAGGAACACACTGTGTTGACAAAACACTATTAACAAACCTGTGCATATTTGGCTATTATATGATTACTCTATGTAAATTGGATTATGGAAATATATCCACTGAAAACAGTGCTGTGAGTCAGACATTTCTGATCTGCTACTCCAGTGCCACTCTCTTTTGTCACTCGCCTTTACATAATGCATGCACGTTACCATTAAATAAAATATTTACTGTGCACTTGTCATAAAGATACTCCTTATAGGTGCTCTACATTTCCTTTTATGCATTTTTTTAATTCACACAATGACACTTTGAATGTTATCACATTAGCCACATTCACATAGTCTGAGTTTGGGAATGACAACTGCATTTACCTACAGCGGAGTCTCAAAATGTCCTTTTTCATACAAAAGCTTACAGTAGCGGCTTGAATACTGTCTGTATGAACAAAAAACTCAAGACAAGCCCGTATTCTACTCTCACAATAGCCGGTAACACATGATGTAACTATAGTGACAGTGACTAAAATATGGCGACTGACGTTGCAGAGGAACGTTCACCAAGTTCTGAACATTTAAGCGTGTCAGTTTGGTTAAAAGAATGTGGACTCTCGTAAATAACCCAACTGTGTGTAAATGTGACACATTCTAAAACAAGACTGAAAACCCCATTCTGTTTCTGTGTGAACGTGGCCAATGACACCCTCATTCAACTGCAGCATAAAGAGACCATTAAAGCTTCAAGAGTTTTGTCCAGGTCAGTGGTGTTTTAGATCAAATATACAAATATTTAGATACAAATACTATGTCTATGAATATGACAAAAAAAAAAGAAGACAAAATTAGACATAAATGCAACACATGGTGACTTGAGTTATGCTTGTTTCGCACTGTACAATTTTGGCCATGATTTTGGCGTCATTTTCGGCCGGACAGAATTGACGTCCTAATAGAACAGCAGCAACAGCGTTCTGAATGGGAAACATTTTTCCCAAGTTGAACTATATGGCCACGATTTTGCCATCTGAGACTTATTTTGGGGATCGATAAAGATTTCACTTTAATTACTTAATTTGACATGTTTACCCACAGCTGATTAATTGACTTCATTATGAATCTTAGCCTCCAATTAACTTTTAGCAATGTTGGAATGTTTTTGCATCAAAGACCAGATAATGTAATAATCAAATTAAATGCTATCGATTGGGATGATTGGTACAAAGTGTATCATACAGACTGACATAATGTTGCACAGTGTGCCATGGCTTTTACCCCAGATCTCACTGGGATCATAACGTATGACAAGCAACAATCATAAATGACCATATGCACTCGACTTTGCACAGATATGGGTAATGAAAAATCAATGAATGATGCTTTTGTGCAGCTCTAACACACTACAGATCATCCTGGTTTGGCATTGTGATTTACCAGTCCTTAATACTAGGGATGGGCACAAGGAACCCAGTACTTGGGAAATTATCAATCTTTTTTTATATATTTTTTTATTTCAGAAAATTTCACACCAATCGAAATCCAATAACAACTGTATGCAAGTGCCAAAAAGGCAAGTTTCATTTTTTTAATGTTTTAGTCATCATTATGGAGTGGCGGTGGCATAGTGGGCTGAAGCACTAAACTGTTAAGCAGAAGGTTGCTGGTTTGATCCCCACAGCCACCACCATTGTGTCCTTGAGCAAGGCACTTAACTCCAGGTTGCTCCTGGGGGATTGTCCCTGTAATAAGGGCTCTGTAAGTTGCTTTGGATAAAAGCATCTGCCAAATGCATAAATGTAAATTATGGGGGGTACCAAATTGGCCAAACTAAAAATAATCAAGAGTTCTGGACAACTTGATGCAAATTCAGCACTCATTCTTTTCACATGTGAATGAGCTTTGTAGCAAACTCTTCATTGTTACCAAATAGGGCTGGGACGACGTCGCGCGTCGATTCGTCGGACCCAAAACAAAGATGGCGGCGCCCGAGAGTAGTAGCAACACGAGTGGCTCCTCAGACTATCAGAAGTGCAAGGCACTCGTTCCTCTAAAGTATGGGAATTCTTTTACATTAAAGGAAACAATTCCGTGATATGTCGTCTTTGCAAAATGGAGATGGCCTTCCATTCTAGCACCACGGCAATACACCAGCACCTGAAGAGGAGCTGCGCTTTCGCGCGCGCGCATGCACACACAGTATTCTTGAGGTGAAAGGAAAGTGTCAGTGTAAGTTGTTATTTGCATGTGAATGAAGATGCTTTTTTTTAAGTATGTTCAACATAAATGTTGAATTCTGAATGTTTATTTTCATTATTTATTTTTTGTTGGAAATCACTTTCTGTATTAGCTTAAAGCCCCCAAGTTTACAATAGTTACTGTATTCTTTCAGTAACTCTAAGAAAGGGTGGCTGGGTGACCTTTTTATTTCTTTATTGAATGCTAGACATCAGAATGCATTATTTTGCTCTTGTACACTTTCACTTGAATTTTATTTTTGAGTTTAAGAAAAAGGTGAGTGGCAGAGTGTATTACTATATGTTGTTGTTATTTTTATGTGAATGAAGAATTAAAAGATGCACTTTTTTTCCAGTAAGCTAGGACTATGTGTTTTCAACATAAATGTTCAATTCTGTTGGTTCAGGAAGAACGCCATGACAGGCTGCTGGCTCCCACTGTCGCTGTTAATTTTTATTTATTTTTTGTTGGAAAAGCACTCTTTGTATTAGCTTAAAGCCCTAAAGTTTACATTGGTTACTGTATTCTTTCAATTGCTCTAAACAAGTATTTTGGGTGACCTTTTAATTATTTTATTGAATGCTAGACATCAAGTTGTTGTTATTTTAATCTGAAAGAAGAATTACAAGATGCACTTTTTTTCAGTAAGCTAGGCCTATATGTTTTCAAGGCTTCAAGGTTTTATTGAATGCTACCTCTGATTAAGAATGCATTACTTTGCACTTGTATAGTCTTATTTTGGAATTTTAAGAGCAATAAACATATATTGCAATGTTAAGGAATTCATTTTTTTTCATTGAGATATGTAAATCAACATGTATAAATTGTTATTAGTCAATTTATGGGGAGATAATCTAATCGAAATCGAATCGGACTGGAAAAATGAATCGTCAGATTAATCGATGCATCAAAAAAAATAATCGCTAGATTAATCGTTTAAAAAATAATCGTTTATCCCAGCCCTATTACCAAAGGTTTGCTGCAGGTTCACCACAACCGGTGAAGAGCTGCAAAATTGTGGCAAACATTTGCGGCAAATCACAAGCTCATTTGCATGTGAAAATAATGAATGCCGATTTTGCCGCAAGTTTGACAAAACTGTAGATTTTTTTGTAAAAGTGTAAGTCATAGTGGTTTTATTCCAGGGCAGCAACAGCATTGTGAATGGAACAGTGTAAGAAGATGTGTTTTTAAAAGTGTAACTATTTTTAATGAGACACGCATTCTTAAAAATGTGACCCTCATGATGCAAGATGCTGAAAAGCTTGCAGAAGTATGTGGCCAAAAACATCCATCTGATAAATAAAATATGTACAGGCCAACAATTAAAACATTGTGCACAACTGGTGAATTGCACCCGGTAAAAGCGCTTTGTATTTGCACACACTGTCTGAGCTGGTTTAGCACACGATTCACTAAAGGAATTATGCAGATCAGCCAACTGTGCAAATCCACCCACAAAATCTGTACTGAAAGCAATTTGCACGCGCAATCCCTGATCTTGCGGGCCGGTTCGGAGTACCATATAGCGGAGGATGCAGCAGACCATCGCGATCAAATAGCATAGATTATAGAGTTTTGTGAAAAAAGCGCAATCTGCAACGAGACTAATTTAAATATAAAGGAGGCATGTTTGTGAAGTTTGCACTGATTGCAGCTGGTTAATGAATAAGATGCAGGTTTTTAAGTTGAAATATCATGTGCAAAAGTGCCAGCTCCTTTGTGAACCCACCCCACCCCACCCCGAGTTCTCAGTTGATTTATTTGTCCAATACATGAGCAGACAACATAAATGACCATCCATATAAAGTAGTTGATTAGCAACCTGCTGTTAACGTTATACATCTTGAAGCAACCCTTCTCCCCAAGTCTGACAGTATAATAACATTGTCACAAACTACATGACAATGTTATAAATTGTGAAAGACATTTAATTGTAACAACAAACTGTTGTTTTGGAAAATATTAGAGTCTCACTCTATAAATGACAGAATGACTTGTGTGAAATGTTATGCTACGGCATTTGTGGTAACAGAGAACGTGAGCGCAATGGCTGGAAATTGGCATCTCCGCTTCTTCCTGTGCTCCCGCAAACACCGGCATCTATGTCCTGGACCTCTGTCTCCAGCTCCTCGGGAAGTGGTGGAGCTCCAGGGTCCCCAGGTTTGGGCAGGCTTGATGATGTTGTGGAGGACACGTTCATGCTGCCAGTACCTCCACAGGGCGACAGAGCTTCATGCCCTCGGCCTGATCCGTATCGCAGGTTAATGGATCCTGTGGCGGCAGAGGGAGACATACTTCCTTCCCCATCAGGGTGATAACACATAGTGGAGTACTTGTCATAGTCGTAGTCCATATTGGAGAGGTCATTGGTGGCTCCTTTTGTGCAGGAGTCTCCTGAGCTGACCGAGGACCCTGCTGCAATACATGAAAATATCATACAATCTCTCAGGAGCCCTTACATGATAAGTGAAAAAACAAGAAACATTGATGTAAAGAAAGTCAATAAATCAATGTCAGATAATATTATAAATTTTTTTGTGATTTTCACCCCACCAGGCATCTGTCTCTGGACAATAGTCTTAAGACTCTGATAAACAATATACGTTCTTTACCTTTTAGAGCCTCCAGTCGTTCGTTTTTCACACGCTGCACTTCATCTGTGATCTTTGCGATGATGAAGTTGAGCGTTCGGCCCCATTTAATAGACTCAATGAGCATGTCCAAACCGCGGGGGTTTTCTGCAAGGATATCCAACAGCTTGCTGGTGCGTTTCCCTCTTGTGGTCCTACAGCTGATCTCTTCCGTGTCTTCTCTCGTCAGAATCTTCTTAGAGCGCAAGTAATCGAAGTGTCGCTCAGCAATTATCTTATCAACGAGGTATGGCCGCAATCTCTCTATGGCCTACAATTGAAAAGAAAAACCAAGGTGAAATACCTGCAGCCAAAGTAATATGTGCATTTATCTACAACAAATATTTCATAATTCACAACTTCGTAATAATATTTCTAAACAACTAGCGGAATGAAAGGGAATTCCAATAATAAGTACATTTCTTAATTTTCTGACGAAATCGTGAAAGGTGCTAGGGTGTTGTCAGGGAATGCTGTGTGGTAACGTATATTGGTCAACGGATATGGGTTGATGCCGATAACAATATCTAGAAAGCAGGATGGCCGATGGCCATTATAAATGCTGATAAACAGAATATGTTTTAACAACAGCAAATCAAAAGTAAACAACATTTCTAAAATGAAGCCAACACTTATACTTTAAAATATAAACTTTATTTGGTAGATTTTGGAACTGACCTGAGGGAAAGTTAACATTCTTTTTAATAGGCAAAGCAAACTCAATAATCGCAAAATGGTCAAATATCGGCCGATTAATCGGCCTGGCCGATATATTGTTCTATCACTAGCAAAATGTTCAGGAAGGGTGTCTCTTTGATATTCTGGGTGTTCCAAATATGGCTCGAGTCCCTCCTTTAACCACGTGCGACGCCATGTCCACATGTGTGGATGTTGTATTTTGGTTTCGCAACGCATAATTAAAATGAATTTAAACCGACTGAATACGGTTCATAAGACTTTAGACTGTCATTTAAGGGTTAAATTTCTGGCGCACCGAGTGAAGTGACACAACAACATGATGTTGATTTCCATAAATCGCTTCTATGGGTGCAGGCCAACAAAAGTGCCACTGGTAAGAAACTTCTTTTTTTTCCTCCCCTTTTCTCCCCAATTTGGAATGACCAATTCCCAATGTGCTCTAAGTCGAATCTCATTTGCCTCTGTGTCTGAGACCATTTGGTTGCTAAGGAGACCTGGCTGGAGTCACACGCCCTGGATTTAAACTCACGAGTCGCGACTCCAGGGGTGGTAGTCAGAGTCTTTAATTGTTGAGCTACACAGGCCCTATTAAGAAACCTTTTTAAAAATATTTCATTGAAACCTGTTTGGAAACCTGTAAAGAGTATCTAATTTCATTTTATATTCCAATTTAAAAGTGGAATACATGTCAGCGCGCTGATAAACAATGTCCACATGTGTGGATTTTGGGACATTTGAGAGATTTTTATTCCCTCAAAAGTAGTCAAAACATTATTTTGAATAACTTTCAACATTAACATCAACATTAATACATTTCAACATCTGTGGGTCATTTTGCTTAATTGTATTTATTTTGCTATCACTGTACAACACGGTTCTATTCATTAACATTGATAAATGCATTCCTATATTGACTGTGCATTTTCACAGGTTCATCCAAAAGCTGAATCAGGTTGCTGTTAGAGGCTTTATATGGAGTTAGGATGAAAATAAGATGCATTTCAAACTTTTCCGGACAGCACGCAGTGCAGTGCAGACAGACAGCACACTAGAGGTTAATTCATTCATATGGAGCAAGGGAGCATCATATAGATTACTATGTAGCTAAGTGCATTCACTCCTAAAATCTGACCAAAAGTTCCTTTTCGGGCTGCAGATGATGTTCAGACCACACAACATGGGACAATGGTAATCAGTAAATAGATTCAGAATTTATATATCGTATCGGCATATATGTTACCGATATGCGTAGATACGAAAACTTTTTATCAGAACATATTATGCAGAAAACAATGCTTTAGAATTGGTGTCATTACATAGTTTGTCCAGCAGAGTGTGCTCTGACTCCATTGTTTACAGAGCTGTGCTGACGCTGGCTCCGCAGACAATGCGGAGTAAAGCAGTGCAGAGTTAAGCGGTGTCTTCTTGGTAAATTGTTAACTTGTTTGTGAAATACATAGAGGACAGTTAATAAACAATGACCCCATCTTTTTCCCTCTTCAATATCACAAATATAACATTAATCCTGTCCCTGACAACCATGTCACTCATGTTTAGAGCCCAACCGATATGGATTTTATGTGACCGATACGATTTCAGAGGGGGGAAATTCACAGATTACAGATATGGTGTCCGATATAGATAATTTTTGAGCTGGAATGAAAACAGAACTTTTCTATGTGGATTGTGCACCGATTTTGCACCAATATGACTATGCAAAGGTACTCAGAAGGCTGCTTTGTTAAACAAATATTTTAATCAAAGAATATTTTACATTATTATTATACATTGTCAACAAATTCTAGAAATGTACAGTGAGAAAATAAAGAATAAATATAAATACATGGGGGGCCTGGGTAGCCCAGTGGTAATGTTCGCAGGTTTGAATCCCAGGGTGTGCTGAGTGACTCCAGCCGGGTCTCCTAAGCAACCAAATTGGCCCGGATGCTAGGGAGAGTCAGACGGGTAACCTCCTCGTGATCGCTATAATGTGTTTCTCACTCTCAGTGGGGCCCATGGTGAGTTGTGCGTGGATGCTATATCTCCACGGTAAAGCGCTCAACAAGCCACATGATAAGATGTGTGGATTGACGGTCTCAGACGCAGAGGCAAATGAGATTCATCTTCCACTACCCGGATTGTGGCGAGTCACTACACCACTACGAGGACTTAGAGCACACTGGGAATTGGGTATTCCAAATAGTTTTCTTACTAGTGGCACTTTAGTTGGCCTGCGCCCGTGGAAGTGATTTACAGAAATCAACATCAGGTTGTGTCACTTTACTCGGTGTGCCAGAAGTTTAACCCTTAAATGACAGTCTAAAATACAATGTCCACGCATGTCTAGTTATAGACCAATATATCGGACAGGCCGATTCAAATATGGAGAAAAAGGGACAATAAAAAATCCCATATCAGTCGGGCTCTAATAACCAACACTCCTGTAATCATCAAAAAAAAATTAAAAAATCGGACTTTCTATAGCTTAGTATTATTTAAAATTTCACAACTTAAGTCTAGCTGTCCATATATGAGAACATACATTTTTAAGAAAATTATTTGCTCTAGAAATGTCTTTTTTTTTTGTTTTGCTTGTTTATTAGGTGCTACAAGTTACAAATCAAAAATGGAGATAGAAATGCACACAGCAGTCACACTCTGTGTATTTAGGTTTATATGGGATTTTTTTCTTCTTCTATTTTCTGCCAGGTGATAAGTCTGAATTGTAAATCATTAGTTTGGTCACTTGGAAAAGTAATAGACTCTTCTCCTCAAAAAACCAGATGATTTGATGTATCATTTATGTCCATAGCACAAACCGTGCAGGACGAGTTACTTTAGTTTGTTTAGATTCATTGCCCTTAGCACCCTTAGGAAATTAAACATGGATTTACTATAGTAATATTGTAGTAACCATGACTGTAGTAACCATAGTATTTTGGGTGGAATCCATGGTTTTACAATAGGGTGGCCAGACATCCCGTTTTTCCTGGGACAGTCCGTATTTAAGCACTTTTTTCTAGTGTCCCGGCTTATTCTGAAAATATCTTGTTCTGTCCTGTATTTCCCCTCTCCTAAAGTTTCTCTATCACCTATGCAGCTTTCTCAGTCACGTGATTATTCTAATCAAAGGTAGCCAAGGATACGGCTTGTAAAACCAATAAAACCACACCATGTTATTTGAAGAACATGATTGGATTAAACAATCCAATCACAATCCCCTATCAATAGACGTCCAGTCAGTGAACTGACTGAGTCAGTTTGAAAGAGCACACAGATGAAATTGCGGCTGGAAAAATGTCAAGGAAGCGTGCATGTACATTTAATGAGGATCTTCAAAAAGAGATTACATTTCTAAAAAGGAGTGACAGAGTCTAGTAAAGTCAGGTGTGAGATTTGTGGAGCTCGCTTTTCCATCGCCCATGGAGGCCACACCGACATCACGCAGCATGTTCATACAAAAAAGCATGCGGATGCTGCTAAAATTAAGTGTGCCTTACCAAGTCTTAGTGATATTATGGTGAAGTAATGTTCAGAATCTGACAAGGTGCACGCAAGTGAAGCACTTTTTGCTTGTCACTCTGTTGTGCTCGACCATAGTTTTGCACATTCATGACCTGAGAAAAGTCTTTAAGGACAGGCTGGAGGAATCATTCATACCCTCTGACATTAAAAGCAGTTGTGTTCTCATTTATGAATGCAGCATGGACACTGGATAAATCTTGACTCAGTGTAACAGTCATGAAGGCAATGCTTATCCTATGTCATAATTTTGGATGGACTTCTCTGCATTTTACGATAAACTCTTGAAAAACAAGCACACACGGAGAGAAATTGCTGCCAGTGAAAAGTACAAGGTGACAACAGTTACAGATGCGGATGCACCCTCTACTTCGCATTGATCTGTGCCTAGGTAAGGATACGTCAATTTCATTTTTGCAGGGAGGGGGCTATCCCGTTTTCCAAAAACAGGAATCTGGTCACTCTATTTTACAATGAACAATGGGTTTACTACGCTAATACTGTTTTCGAGTGGGGGGATCACCAAACTGCATCATGCAACCTTAAAGCCCAAGGCCCCCTCGGGCAGTCAAGGGTCCTTGGGCACTGGCCCCATTGGCCCAGTCGGTAATCCATCCCTGACTGTAGTAACCATGGTTAATTTTGGGTTTACTGTGGTTAAACAATAGTTACAGTAGTAAACCATGGTTAATTGTCATAAGGGCATGAGCAAGGGGGTCTAACCAAACTCTCTCTTGCCGACGCTTGGACAAACATTTTAAAACCATCCCAAACTCACCATTGGCAGAGAGCCATCTTCAAGTGTTCTGATTGGCTTTAGCTATAATGTATCATAATACCGAGTTCAAATGTGCTCTCTTACGCGTTTAACTTGCAGACATGTTTCCATTCTCACGGCATATCCGATATGCTTTGTTTAGCGCACTTTGATACACATTATACTCACTTCCTTCTTTATTTCAGCCATTTCGTCCTCCGTCAGGTGAGTGGCATCCATCCTCAGTTTTTATCTTTTCTTCTTCCGAGTATTCAGCGAGTTCCGGCAAAAATATGAGTATAAATGTTGTCTTAAAGAGGGGGACACTATAAGAAATGACCGGTCTATGATTAAACAAGCGATGGCCAAGTGCTCGGTTGTGATCGAAACAATCTAATAGTTATTTTGAAGTACAGGGGAACTACCGGGATCTCCAACTTCCTTATTGAACACATTAAAGCGAACTTACGTCATGACCCATTACACTCACTCACTACTATCACGCACAGCGTAGTATTCTGAGTTCATATAGGAAGTGTGTTTCGCCACATCTCATTATTAACATTTAGGATTTTGAACGAAACAATACATGAATATATATTGTTTTCTTCTTATATGTTGTAATTTCCGGTATTTTGTAGCCTACAGCTGATTCAAAAACTAGACTTCAATATTTGTTTTCAGTCACATTAAAACCTTTTTATCATACCTTCATAATTTATTTTTGCTTTATCTATAGAAATCATCATAAACCTAGTTTGATCTAAAGTGTAAAAAAAAAGAAATATGTGAAAATGTTATATATAGAGAGAGAGAGAGAGAGAGAGAGAGAGAGAGAGAGAGAGAGATACAAAACACCATTAAAAAAAAAAAAAAAAAGAAATCCTGACACTTCACGTGTGGACATATACAGGAGTCCATCCAGGAATCGACCTCTAAAATTCTGTCCTATATTGTAGTCTAGACCACAACAAACAGAAATCTTAATACACTCAAAAATGTATTATGATTTATCCGTTGCAATTTCATAAACAAATTCAATTATATAAAATCAAATAATTAAAAAAATATACATATTTTGTAAAAAAATAAAAATAAAATCCTTTATAGTATATCCTATGGCTGTGAGTGCACTATATTTCAGCAGTGAGTGAACGAAATGAGTGAGCGATTTCAGACGCTGACGTAAGATGCGTCAGAGAGCATTCTGGAGCTGTCGCAGACATGTTGTCATGAACATGTTGTG
The DNA here is from genome assembly GCF_025860055.1 of Xyrauchen texanus. NCBI lineage: Eukaryota > Metazoa > Chordata > Actinopteri > Cypriniformes > Catostomidae > Xyrauchen > Xyrauchen texanus. Next base: position 8,055,173 of record NC_068284.1, on the reverse strand, counting down.
TGGCTCCGTGAATTTTGTACTCTCTGTAATCTTTATATAGCCTAGTTTTTATATATATAAATACTTTTATAGTAGGCAATTAAATGATTTACTGTGCATACCACGGCATGTTTTATTTTTGCATTAATAAAAAATTAATCATAATTAAATTATCATAATACAGTTAATCTTTTCACAACTGTTCATTTGTTATGCTTATTATTACATTAATGATAAAGAGAAAATACTTACATTTGTCATGTTTATATTTTATTTTTCATAAAAAGATAATAGAACTGTTTACTCGTACTATATATTATTATTATTAAAACAAATAGTAGAAAAGTAAATTACCAACAAAAACTAACCCAAGTGCACAAGCACACATTTTCGCTGGGTTGATTATCGGTGTCCTCCATCCGAGTCCGGAGGCAAACTTTGCGCAAAAATGTACTCCGTCTTGTTGGTTTTGGAAAATTTTATTTTCTTGAGAAGAACAAGTCGTTTTACACAAAGAGCAACAACTTTGAGGAGCGCGTTGTTGGCTCGTCGACGCCACTCATCGGTAAAAAGTTATTAAGACAATATACATTTAGCTGTAAACTAAATAACTGAAGAATAGATCCATTGAACTCCTTACAGGATATTTATTAGACTTCAGTTTTTAGTTTACAGTTGAATGTATTTTGTCTATATAAGATAAATTAATAAAATATAGTGTTCGAAGTTGATGTTAATAATACACTGATGTCAGTAGATCATTTGTGTGTCTTATATTTATATAAATAACTTTTTTAATGTCCAGAAGAATGGTTAACACATCTAACACATTTTACCATCACACATTACCTTACATTATAGTGTATATATATATTGTAAAAATCCAAATAACTTTACAGATCTTTAGTCTAAAAGTTTAAACAATGTTTTCCATGCTTTTTCAATGAACCAAACAATGAATGAACATGCACCTGTGGAACTGTCGTTAAGAAACTAACATCTTACAGAGGGTAGGCAATTAAGGTCACAGTTATAAAAACTTAGGACACTAAAGAGCCCTTTCTACTGACTCTGAAAAACAGCAAAAGAAAGATGCCCAGGGTCCCTGCTAATCTGTGTGAACGTGCCTTATGCATGGAGGCATGAGGATTGCAGATGTGTCCAGGGCAATAAATTGCAATGTCCGTACTGTGAGATGTCTAAGACAGCGTGACAGGGAGACAGGAAGGACAGCTGATCGTCCTCGCAGTGGCAGACCATGTGTAACAACACCTGCACAGGATTGGTGCATCCGAATATCACACCTGCGGGACAGGTACAGCATGGCAACAACAATTGCCCGAGTTACACCAGGAACGCACAATCCCTCCATCAGTGCTCAGACTGTCCACAATATGTTGAGAGAGGCTGGACTGTGGGCTTGTAGGCCTGTTGTAAGGCAGGTCCTTACCAGACATCACCGGCAACAACGTCGCCTATGGGCACAAACCCACCTTCGCTGGACCAGACAGGACTGGCAAAATGTGCTCTTCACTGACGAGTCACGGTTTTGTCTCACAGGGGGTGATGATTGGTTGGACTCACGTTTATCGTTGAAGGAATGAGCTTTACACCGAGGCCTTTACTCTGGAGCGGGATCGATTTGGAGGTGGAGTGCCCGTCATAGTCTGGAGCGGTGTGTCACTGCATCATTGGACTGAGCAGATGTCCCACATGAGGGAGAAGACATCCTCCTCCCTCATGTGGTACCCTTCCTGCAAACTCATCCTGACATGACCCTCCAGCATGGCAATGCCTCCAGCCATAATGCTCGTTCTGTTTATGATTTCCTGCAAGACAGGAATGTCTGTGTTCTACCATGGCCAGCGAAAAGCCCGGACCTCAATCCCACTGAGCACGTCTGGGACCTGTTGGATCGGATGGTGAGGGCAGGGCCATTCCCCCCAGAAATGTCCAGAAACCTTGCCTTAGTGGAAGAGTGGGATAACATCTCACAGCAAGAACTGGCAAATCTGGTGCAGTCCATGAGGAGGGTGGGTGGCTTTCTTAGCTCCTTAAAATGATTTAGAAGAGAATTATATATCTTACAGAGATTAAGTCATTCATTATGGTTTTAAAGGAATAGCTCACCCAATAATTATAATTTACTCTTCATTTACTCACCCTTAATTTTTCCCAAACTTGTATGACTTTCTTCCACGGAGCACAAATAAAATATTTTAGAGATATGATCTGTTTATCTCCATACAATGCAAGACATAAAGGCGACAAAAAGGTTATGTGTAAGACTAATAGCTTTTTGACTAGAACAGAAACTTTTTTTTTTCACTATAAGTCTTGACATAAGAAGTCTCCTAGCCCTAAATTTCAAGCTCAGGTCTCCAAGATTTCAAGTTTTATTACACTTCCTGGCACCATCTAGCATTCTGGCATGCGTTACGCATTATGAAGTGTAATTGAGCGTGAAATCATGATTGGCCAGGAGACTGCTGATGTCAAAATATATAGCGAAAAAGGATTTACAGTTTGGTCTGTACTCACACAAAACTGATTGGATCGCTTCAGAAGACAGTCATATGTATTACCTTAATGCTGCCTTTATGTCCTTTTTGGAGCTACAGTAAAAGATTTGGTCACCATTCACCTGACAGGTACAGCATGGCAACAACAACAACTGCGAACAAACAGATGTCATATTTCCATTAAAATATCTTTGTTTGAATTCTGTGGAATAAATTCAAGGGAGTTTGAGATGACATAAGGGTGAGGAAATAATGAGAGAATTACTAAAGGTTATCGTTTTTTTGGGTGAATTATTTGTGTACATCAATGAATGATTGTGAGTATGCTACTATAGTCTATAATATATATTTCCAATTAAAACTGTCTTAAGACAAATTTTTTTGTGAAGTGTTTTTTGACTGCGTTCCTGAACCAAGAGAAGAGATGCCCATTGGCCATCCTGCTCATTAGGAGACGCGTTACATCTTCATCCATACCTAAAACAATAGAAAATCTTCTGAACATTATTTTCTAAGGTGTATGCAAATACAGTAGTTACATGTGATATATGTGAACAATCCAACAAATTATCATTTGCTGCGTGAAATCTCGACCATAAAAATTACCTTTGCTAGTTTCGTGTCAAAAATTACATTTTTAGTTAGTGGCTAATTATAAATTAATCCATCAATATGTATAATTTTACTTAGTTATATCTTGATACAGATTTATTTGTATTAATAAAATAGTTACTTACATTTGTAAAAGTTGACGCCTCCGGTGTTTGGGTCCATCATTTGCAATTTTTTTGTACTCTGCCGCCGTCTCCGCGTTGGATGTATGTACCCTCGAAATCAGATTGCATTGTGGGTAAGAATGAGTGAACAAATGTAGGGAACGAGATGTAGGGAATGAAATCGGACACCACTACAAAATGGCCGTCACCCGAAGTAGTGCACTATTTGGTGGATAGGGGGTGGTTTCGGACACAGCTAAGGACAGTATATACATTGTGGCAAACAAGGTAAACGAGAAACAGCTGGGAACAATCAGGGTACTAACCAGGAACAGAGACACAAGAAGGTTAACGCACAACTTCTAACTAAAAATCTCTTAAACTCCTAGAGACCTCTGGTGGCCGCTAGGGGAAAAGTCTCAGGTGTTACATAGCCCCCCTTCTAAGGAACAACTCCTGGTGCTATAAATAAATAAGTGGTGTAGTGGTCTAATGCACATAACTGGTAAACTGGTAATCAGAATGTCGCTGGTTCGATCCCCACAGCCACCACCATTGTGTCCTTGAGCAAGGCACTTAACTCCAGGATGCTCCGGGGGGATTGTCCCTGTAATAAGTGCACTGTAAGTTGCTTTGGATAAAAGTGTCTGCCAAATGCATAACTGTAAATGTTCATGGGAGGAACAGGATATCCAGCAGTCCAAGAAAGCACAGGGGAAACAAGAGGGCAACATGGACAAGGTGGCCAAAGTGGAGCAAACGTAGAGTCTGAATACCGACGTAAGCAGGTCAGGCGGACGGCCAGGAGACCAGGGCAGATCAAGTTTATGGCCAGGAGACCTGGGAGGCTGCCACTGTGCATTTTGTATTTGCATTGTTTGAACATATTTTATGCACAGCAATAATGCTCTGTCGGCAATAAGGAAAATTTATAAATAAATTTTATTTATAAATAAATAAAATGCAAAGTAATCTCTTCAGTTATCAGAATACTTTTTTGAATATAACTGTATTGTAAATACCAATTATTTAAATTGTAACTGTAGTGGAATACTGTGGCAGGGCGAGGCGGGGCCAGGTCGTGATCCTACACACCCGGTCCCGTATTAGCCTAATACAGGACCGGTGCGTAGGATCACGACCCGGCCCGCCCTCCGCCCTGCCACAAATACATTTACTTATATTTTGTATTTTAAATACGTAATCCCATTACAAGTATTCCATTATTCCCCAACACTGTATATATATATATATATATATATATATATATATATATATATATATATATATATATATATATAAGCCTTTAGTTTTGGGTATGCCACTGACACAGGAAATCTTTAAAAACATCCTCAGAGCATTAAGGGTCAATCTGATTGTCATTTATACCAATAAAAGTAATTAGAAACAAAACAGAATGACACATGATGTCTGTTGATAGATATTTCTCTCCAATGTTTACAGTATTGAGCATCGAAGTGAACAGTCACCTCCGAAAGCTACAAATGACAAACCCAATAACTGCCCTCAGTCATAAACTACAAGAGCTTCTTACTGGCCCTACTGGGCAAACAGCATCACTGACCCAGAAGATAATTATTTACATACATATGTATAAATGTGCATCGATAAACCAGCAGGGAAGTGAACTGGAGTTGAATGGTATTGTGCTCAAGCAGAATATTTCCTCTACATTGAGTGCTTGAATGAAGATTTGTTATTTGTTTTTGTCTATTTTTTACTTCTATGAATGCAGTAGCATATCTTGCTCTACTGAGGGAGGAGTTGTGCTAGTTCAAGTCTAGTTAAAAAGCTCAGGTGGGACAGAATGTTGTTGAGCGTTTTGTGTATTTTCTACAAGTGTTGCCCCAATATTTCAGTAATAAATTTTAGTCAATACTTTTCTGCCAATGTCTGGATTAAAGAGGCCATGTTTAAGGGATAAACTAACTGGGCATTGAAAGTTGTGCGCACCATTTCATACATGCATATCAGGAATTAAAATGAAAAAAGGAAAAGTGCTATTTTTTTTGGTGCATTATTGTAAATTTGATTTCTGTTTGTTTTAACAAAAGGTCAATTATTTTATGGTAATCAACAGTATGTTACAGATGTTGATAGAGCTTTACTTGAACCTCGTATATTTTTAGTCTTTTAATAACATTTTACAGTTGAAGTCAGACATTTACATACACATAAGCCAAATACATTTACACTCAGTTTTTCAAAATTCCTGACATTTAATCGTTGGTATAATAGTAGAGAATGGATTATTTCAGCTTTATTTCTTTCATCACATTCCCAGTGGGTCAGAAGTTTACATACACTTTCCCAGATAGCAAAAAATGTCCGCACGGCTTCTTTTTGCCGCTGTCCCCAAGCTGTCGGCTATAGGTGCGTCCCACTGGCGGTGATCCAGCGTTTGCCGCCGAATTCGTCACGCCCATTTCTTGCGAGATGCCACCGGCGGTCAGACGGCGGGCCGCCCGCGTCATTTCTCTGGCGGTTGCCTCGCGGCAATTCGACCGCGGCCGGCCGGCGGCAATTCGACCGCGGCCGGCCGGCGGCAATCGACCGCGGCCGGCCGGCGGCAAGCCGCTTTGAAATACAGTCACAGCTTGACTCTCAAAATCGACCAGCCATTTGGCTATTATTATTTTTGCTCCAAAGCCATTAGGGTTTATAACAGATTCTTGACTCTTGATTCCATGATAAGGTAAGGTTTAGGAAATGACATTTAAATTACTTTGAAACTCTGAAGCGATTATACAGTAATATATGTAAAATATATTGAATTATTTATGCACTTAGGTGAAAATTGTTTATATTTCTTTGATTGATGCACATTGAGACATGCACCAATAAACCAAGAATAATTCCTTTTGTAAAACTTACTTGGCAATAAATATCTTTCTGATTCTGATTAGGTTTAAAAATAGATATTTAATACAGGGTATGAAAAATTTAGCAGAATAAATTGATGAAGTTAGACTTTTCACCAATGCCTGACTATCAGTGAACAGTGAAAGACATCTGTCCCCGTTTTGACGTGAAGGATAAACTCAATGAAAAAGCTTTCTCCCCTGGTTTCACAGTTGCGCAGAAATTTCGTTTGTCTGTAATTTTTTCCAACCTCGATTTTTTTTTGTTGTTATTTTACCTTTTACAGGTAAGGGATTCATTTGCAATTACGACCTGTACTAATGTTTAAGAAAGTGTGAAAGTCCCTGTAAAGGCAATAAAAATTAAATAATCCAAACACACTATACATGGTAAAAATGTATTGCTAAAACACATTACACTGTGGACTGTGAAGTACTGAATTGTGTAGTTAAACCGTTAAACAGTTTTGCACCAGTGCTGTGTTCAGGATTCTTTTGGGCGGGGCTAAAACGGTGGCTCGATGACGCACTGGACCCACCGAGGCAGGCCCCTCCCGTAACAATATGACTAGAGCACATTCGGTTCAGTTCGAGTTACAGTCAGACTCAGTACTAGTTTCAACAGCCTACAGTTAGCAAAGTCATCGACTACCATCGTTTAAGTAAGTACATGTTTCCTTTTTGTGTAACGCAATATTATGTTTACATTGTTTTTAAAATATCTAAGTTAGTCACCATTGTTCTTGCAGTATGCTGCTAGTCCAGTAGCTAGAGTGGCTAGAAAGTGTTAGCTAACACGTGCTGTTTTGCCCTCCTTACAGTACACACTGAGGTTAAGCAATGTTGCTAGTAACATTACATGTAGAAATGTTATTAACTACATACAGTAGTTAGCCAAAGCTTTACATCTAGAAAGACTAAGTATAACTTGTGTGTTTTTTTTTCTAACAAAACAATGCTGTATATAGGTTGTGTAAATGATTATATTTGTCGAACAAGAATGCTGCTAGTTCAGTTCACAATGTAGCTATAGTGGTTAGAAAGTGTTAGCTAACACGTGCGGTGTTGCTTTCCTACAGTACACACTGAGGTTAAGCAATGTTGCTAGTAACATTACATGTAGCAAATAACATTTCAACATGCAGTAGTTAGCCAAAGCTTTACATCTAGAAAGATTAAGTATCGCTTGTGTTTTTCTGCGGCGTCTTGGAGAGTTTGGCGATGTTGTGCGAAGCATGGACATCAAAATGGACACTATGCTGCAACATTTTAGTGCCGGTGTGTCCGTTGGAGGGTTATCCCTGCCAGGGGATCTGTTACTCCCACTAGACACCCAGGACGATTTAGCGTTGCTTGACAGCAGTCTGAGGCAGGATAAAGAGCTCCAGCAACGATTTGTAAGTGTGCTGATTTCGTTTATAACGCCATAGGGTTATCTAAAATTAAGATTGTACACTGCATATTCTACAGTCTGAATCCACAGCCGGTCACATTTTAAATTTATGAGAAGCTTCAGAGAAATGTAATTTGTAACCCTTTTTTTTTTTTTCTTTCAGCTTCGGTTTTTGGCAATCAAGTGTGGGAGGGACCTCAAGACAACTGTGTGGCGAATGCTTGAGAGTATCTTCTCTAATCGCCTTTCCATTAACACAACCTGGACTGGTGCAGGGGAAAAAAGCATGTTTTAGAGACATGTTCCTGAAGACCATTGTTCAAAGTAAGTTGGCTATTTTTTTTTTATATTTAAGTAGATGTGTATGACCTTATGCCAATCAAATGGAATGACAGATCTTTATTTTCTACAGGAGCCATCCGGAAGAACTCGGCAACCCAGGATGCCACTGATGAGGCGATCCAGGTTAACGTTACGCGTTACCTGAAAGGAGCAGATGACCGTGAAGGTGGAAAAAGGCGCTGCACAGCTGAGAGGGACCCACAGCCGACCCCTCAAACCTAGGCTGACTACCGACACCCCTGCTAAAAGTGTCAGACTAAACTCACTCAATCCACACTCTTCACTAGAAATTGCTGTTTTTTTTTTTATTTTTTATTTTTCCCCATCTCGTGACCCTGCCTTCAGGGCAGCTCCTTGGATGAATATGGGATGTTTTTTTTTTTTTTTTCCTCTCATGACCCTGCCTTCAGGGCAGCTCCTTGGATGAATATGGGATGGTTTGTCTTTTTATACAGGCGCACGAGGAATCACTGAAGATGTGCCAATTTGCACTGCCTCATTCTGGAGGTCGAGGAAAACCAGACCCCAACCACTCCAGACATTGTGATTGACTGTGTTCTCAACAGCCAGATTTTCTGCTGTTAATTGCATTTGTTCCCACTTATTGTCATGTTTAAGTTGAATGTAAAACTTTACATTATCCTGCACATTCTTTGATACCAAAGATCTCAATTATTTAATATACAATTTGCTGCTTATTTCATTGTTACAGTGCTTAACTATTCTATTTTTAAATATAGCTTATAAATCCTAGATTATACATCTAATACTTGATATTTGCACATTATCTGGTAGCAAATATTCTACTTACCGTGACTTTAGTATTGGCTTATTTCATTCCGTCAGTGCTTAACGATTCTATTATAGTTTGTAAATCCTATTTCATACCTCTGATATTTGATATTGCACTTTTAACTAGTACCAGTTAATTCTACTTTCATTCCATCAGTGTGCTTAACTGTTATTCTATTAAAAATAGCTTGGTTGTACTATTTCATACCTTTTGATATTGCACTTTCACTAGTACCAAAAAATCTACTTTCATTCCATCAGTGTGCTTAACTGTTATTCTATTAAAAATAGCTTGGTTATACTATTTCATACCTTTTGATATTGCACTTTCACTAGTACCAAAAATTCTACTTTCATTCCATCAGTGTGCTTAACTGTTATTCTATTGTTAAATATAGCTTGTAAATCCTTGTGCCACAGGTCAGCATTGCAGTTATAATGGCATATTCTACTCCAGAGCTTTACTCTAAATTATTACCACTTATCCTATTGTTAGAAATGACTTGTAAATATGATGTTATACCTCAATTTATTTGATATCCTGCACTTTATTTGGTACCAAATATCCTCATTGCTTATGTTTACTGGTAATTCTTTTCATCCCAGAGCTGACCTCTTTATATTATTTACAATTGTTGTAAGTGTTACAATAGTGTTTTTTACAAAAGTGTTTTTTTTTTTGCTTGTTTTTACCTAAATTTAATTGGAAACCTGCATTTTCTTTGGGTGTATATATGTTTGTATTTTTCTGTTATTTATATTTCAGTGATCTGACATATTGTTTCAATGACAGTTACTGTAATTTGAAATGTGGAATAAAAACGGCAAATGGAAATATGTCTGCTTTGATCAATCATTATTCTTGATAAACTGCATGCTATAAATAAATATATATATATACAATAAGCGGCGGCAGATCGCTCGAAAAGCGGTTTGCCTCCGGCGATCCGCTTCGATATAACGGCGGCGGGCGGCGGCTGGCCAGCGGGCCGTCCGCGGAACGAAGGCGGTAGGAAGGCGGCTGCCGCTTTTAAAAAGCGGCTGCCGCCGGCGGACCGCCGTCGAACGTGTTTGCGATCTCGCCATTCTGCCGCTTCTACTGCCGCCGGCGCGACGCCGGCGGACCGCCGACTTATTGCTATCTGGGTTGTTAGTATTTAGTAGCATTGTCTTTAAATTGTTTAACTTGGGTCAAACGTTTAGGGTAGCCTTCCAAAAGCTTCTCTCAATAAGGTGCGGGAATTTTGTCCCATTCCTCCAGACAGAACTGGTAACCGAGTCTGGTTTGAAGGCCTCCTTGCTTGCAAATGCTTTTTCAGCTCTGCACACACATTTTCTAGCAGATTGAGGTCAGGGCTTTGTGATGGTCACTACAATACCTTGACTTTGTTGTCCTTAAACCATTTTGCCACAACTTTGGAGGAATGATTGGGGTCATTGTCCATTAGTGTAGATATAGATACTCGTCTACCTGTTTCCTCCAGCATCTTCACAAAGGTCCTTTGCTGTTGTTCTGGGATTGATTCGCACTTTTCACACCAAACTACGGTCATCTCTAGGAGACAGATGATAGCTGTGTGGTCCCATGGTGTTTATATGATTTCAAGCAAAGAGTCACTGAGTTTGAAGGTAAGCCTTAAAACACACCAGGTACACCTCCAATTCAGTAAACCTCCAATCAGAAGCTAATTGTCTAAAGACATGACATAATTTTCTGGAATTTTCCAAGCTGCTTAAAGGCACAGTTAACTTAGTGTATGTAAACTTCTGGCCCACTGAAATTGTGATACAGTCAATTAAAAGTGAAACAATCTGTCTGTAACAATTGTTGGAGGAATTACTCATGTCATGCACAAAGTAGATGCCCTAAACGACTTGCCCAAACTATAGTTTGCTAATATGAAATCTGTTGAGTGGTTAAAAAATGAGTTTCAATGACTTCAACGTAAGTGAATGTAAACTTATGACTTCAACTGTATATAACATTTATTGTCAATCAGTGAAACATATGTGGCTATACGGCACTACTGTTACCAGTTACCACCTCAAAGCATTATCTGATCATCAACTTACCATACAAATTATAAATAGAGTAGATGTATCTTCTTATTCTAGATTAAAGAAATGTATCAACTTTGTTAAGACATAAGCTTACAGTTTACTTTCAAATACAACTAATGACATGTATAAAATAAACTGCCTCAATTTAGAAGCAGATTTTAATTTAGTATGAAGAATTCATATGAAGAAATATTTGTACATTAATGCCGCACGTATACCTTATTACGAATAAAGAAATGCTAAACAATCTGGTCCTTCTTATTCTTCAAAATGCTTTTTTTCTGTCACAATATAAACACAAACAAAGGACAAAAAATCATTTCGAGTAGTATTATGACACATATGCTGAAGTCAGCACTTCCTCAAACATTGTGGCGTAGGAATTTTTGAGGAAATCCACATAGTTTTGAATGCTCTGTTTGTGGCTCTCTGATTGGTCCAGACTCAGTTGTAAATCTCTCAGATGGACTTCATATTGATTTTCACTCTGATAAACAAGAGACAAGAATCATTCTGTGAGAACAGCCAAATTGAGTTCACTACAATCTCATCAATAAAACACTGAATGATGAAAAGTTAAACAGGATTGTTGTATAATGGGAAGATAAGTGGACTATTTAACGTCAACATGAATTAAAATGGACCCCATTTACTTTCTAAATACACATTCTTAGTCTGATTGTGAATGATTCATCAGCGCACGTTATTCCAAAGAAAGACATTTTTTCTCAGTAATCTGTAATTAAAATATAATAACTTGACCCCACTTCAAATTACTTTTTCAACTGACTTCTCTATTTTTCAACTCATCCCCTTCAACAACCTGACTCTATTCTAGGATGCAACACCTACTTTTCATGATCCAATCACTTCCCAATTAAAAAGAAATGTCCCATTTTCTTGTTTAATATCACAGTATGCAAGTTAAATGGGCTACAAATGATGTTTCATATTGACTTTAACAGCAGTAGAAGGATATTAAGTGTGGATGAAATCAGACAAAAGAACAGGTAGACTAAACAGCTGAAAAGATGGACACTAACAGAAAGCTTGCTCTGTCTGAGCTGTTGAAGTTCTTTCTCTCTTCTTGTCTTTTCAGCCTCTAATTGCATGAGCTTGTTCTGCAGGACGCTCTCTCTGATACAGGCCTTCTCCTTCACTTTACACACCTGCACAGGACAAAAACAACAGTAACTGTAATCCATAGACCACCAAAGTGAACTTCCAAGACCAACACTCTCATAGCGAAGTCGTAGGGATTCGTACAACTTTTCTAAATTTGGCTAATTCATATGATATCGTACGACTTTGCAGCCAATGACGTCACTGAACACCTTTTCCATCTAATACGTGACATTTACTTGCTTCTGTCACACACAACAGCTTCTTATCATGTTTACACTTTACTGATTGGTTAAGTTTAGATAAGTGGGTTTGGGTAAGGGCACAATATTCATAAGTACAACCTTAATGCCTCGTGCACGGAACTTGTGCTTACTTTTGCATTAGACAACCGGGAATTTGCAAGTGATAAAATTGTATGAAATCATACGAAATAGCCAACTCGTAAAATATGTACACATTTTCATGAGATCGGGTTGTCCAAGACACATATTTCCTCTCAAAATCATCTAAGAATACAAAATTATATTTGAAAGGTAAGTGAAAGAGTCAGCGGATGAGCATGAAGCTGTACCTGCTGTTTAATATCTGTGAGAGTATCCTCTAGCTGCCGGTTGAGAGTCTGACACTCATCGGAGCGCAGTTGCTGTCGTTTGCTGCTGTAGTTCAGCTCATCCTCTTGAGCCGTCAGTCTGTGGATGAGCTCTCTGTTCTCGCACAGCACCTCCTCTAGTCTCCTTTCATTCAAACACATATTCAACAACTGTTCAGTTTGCATGTTAATACAGTACAGTATGAATTCACTTTAAAGAATCACATTAAATACAGTGGCATGGAAATATTTGGGCACCCCTGATCAAAATTTCTGTTGCTGTGAATAGCTAAGCAAGCAAAAGATGGCCTTATTTCCATAAGGCATAATGTTTTTAAAGTAATATTTTGAGCAATTTTTCATCTTTTACAGTTTCAAAAAAACAAAAAGGAAAAGGGCCCGAAGCAAATGTTTGGGCACCCTGCATGGTCAGTATTTAGAAACACCCCCCTTGGCAAGTATCCCAGCTTGTAAAGGCTTTTTGTGGCCAGCTAACTGTCTTTCAAGAGATTTTCACCCATTCTTCCTTGCACAAGGCTTCTAGTTCTGTGATTCTTGGCCCATCTTGCATGCACTGCTCTTTTCAGGTCTATCCACAGATTTTCGATGATGTTTAGGTCAGGGGACTGTGAGGGCCATGGGAAAACCTTCAGCTTGCGCCTCTTGGGGGTGTCCATTGTGGATTTTGAGGTGTGTTTAGGATTGTTATACTGTAGTAGAAGCCATCCTCTTTTCATCTTCAGCTTTTTTACAGATGGTGTGAGGTTTGCTTCCAGAATTTGCTGGCATAACATTTAATCCATTCTTTCCTCTACCAGTGAAATGTTCCCCTGTGCCGCTGACATCAACACAAGTACAAAGCATGATCGATCCACCTCCATGCTTAACATTTGGAGAGGTGTTCTTTTCATGAAATTCTGCACGCTTTTTTCTCCAAATATACCTTTGCTCATTGCGGCCAAAACATTAGATTTTAACTTCATCAGTCCACAGGACTTGTTTCCAAAATGCATCAAGCTTGTTTAGATGTTAATTTGCAAACTTCTGACACTGAATTTTGTGGCAAAGACGCAGGAAAAGTTTTCTTGTCAGGACTCTTCCATGAAGGTCATATTTGTGCAGGTGTCGCTGCAGAGTAGAACAGTGCACCACTACTCCAGAGTCTTCTAAATCTTCCTTAAGGTCTTTTACAGTCAAACAGGGGTTTTGATTTTCCTTTCTAGTGATCCTACGAGCAGTTCTCTCTGAAAGTTTTCTTGGTCTTCCAGACCTCAGCTTGACCTCCACCATTCCTGTTAACTGCCATTTCTTAATTACATTACAAACTGAGAAAACGGCTACCCGAAAACACTATCTTCTTATAGCCTTCTGCTGCGTTGTAGGCATCAATTATTTTAATTTTCAGAGGGATAGGCAGCTGCTTAAAGGAGCCCATGGCTGCTGATTGTTGGGATAAGGTTTGAGGAGTCAGAGTATTTGTAAAGCTTAGAAATATGCATCACATGGCCTTTCAAAACGATGATTGTGGAAAAGCCATAGCCCTAACAAGCTAATTAAGATCTGAGACCTTGGTAAAAGATATCTGAGAGCTCAAGTCAATTGGGGTGCTTACATTTTGCATGGTGCTCCTTTCCTTTTTTTTCAATCTAAAATTGTGCAAAACAAAAATAATAAACTTATCTTGCTTAAAATGTTGAAAAGAATGTTTCATCTTTAACTGTATACCTTTTGGAGATCAGTTAATCTTCTACTCACTTAACTATTCTCAGCAACAGACATTTTGGCCAGGGGTGCCCAAACTTTAGCAAGCCACTGTAAATACAGCCGTAAGCGGCAGTTATGGGGTCAAGCACAACATCATGCACTCTGAGCTCGATTCAGAGAATTAAAGAATACCCAAATTGTTGCAAGCCAATATTTGGCACCACTTCTTAAGTTTTTATCAGTTTTAACTCTAAATTATATTGTTTTATCAGAATGTGATGCTGTCACTAAACTGCTCTGGTAGTCTCAGGACATAATCCTGAGACATTGTCAAGATTCTGTGGATTATAAATGGAGATTAGAGTGCTGGGGAAATGTTGAATTATTTCAGTATTATTTGTCGAGTTGCATAGAGTACCGTGTTTGTTTTTCTTGTGTTTTCTGATTCATTTTACGGGATGAGGAATACAGTAATTGTTCTTTGGGTGAGTGGGACAAGTAAAGAGCACTTACATAAATCTACTCCTGGTGTGAATGTGTAAATATGTTTAAATATGTTTATATATATATTGATGGGGATAAATTGTGAATGTTTGCACGTTTATGTGAACAACTTGCTAATCACTTTCCATAATGTAGAGTTTTCACTCATTGTCTTTTAATTTATTCTGATTCTTTATCCACTGATGTTTAATGCCAGTTGATAAAACAGTTTTTCGTGTGTTTGTGCCCTCACATATTTTGATGCGGGTGCGCTCACGAATGCTTGATCCCTCCAAAGACTCCTTTTGTCATGCAGAATACTATGATTAGTTATTATTCAAGGTTTGCCATGCCTTGAGCAATGCTCAAACTCTTCTAGACAGGAAAGCGTAAGCGGTAGTTCTAGCAGGAATATTTGGGATCTTCATCAGGCATCTTATTCAATCACAATCCAGCCTTTGCTTTATAAACTCACACAGCTGCCTTTCATTGCTCGTAATGCCTCATTGTTTTCACCCCCCACCACCCCATCACCACCAGTTTAGGTTCTGTCCTGCGTAGGTTTAAGCTCCTCTTCCCTGCCGTGATCACCTTCTGGCAGGATCTTACTGTTCGAGCATGTATCTGAGCGCTGAACCGTAGGACAGGAAATACGCCAAATGAGCTAAATATCGCTACATTCGTATTTATTCCGATCATCCATTCTATCTCTAACAGAAACTCACTTCTGAAGGTGATTCAATTTCTGTTGCAGTTGAGATTTTTTTTCATCAACTGACTCTTTCATCTCCAGTGAAGTCTTGACGTTCTCCTTCTGCATGTTCAGCTGTAAGTCAAGAAGAGTTTTAGTAATCTAGCATGTTTCAACAGGGCCACTGCAATATGATCTCTAGCAGTCACAAGGAAAATCTATTCACCATGCTAAACACTCATTTTACTGCAGAACAAAACAGCAGCATTAATGAGTGAATCTGAACAGCACACAATTAGAATATCACCTCATGTTTGCTGTTAGTCAATGATCAAAGGTGCACAAACACACACCGTATCCTGCAGCTGTCTTATGGACTCAGTCTTTTGTGTGCATCTCTGCTCAGAGCGTCGCAGGTCTTCCTGGTAGTGCTGCAGCTTCTGCTCTGTGACAACCAGTAACTCTGGATACACCTGCAGCTCCTGCAAGCGCTGCTCCAGATCCTCACGCACCTGAGAGAAGATGATCAGGATGGACGGGTTGAGATTTTAGGTCCAACCTGTGCTGCCTACCATGACTAAGATATTAAAAGAATAGTTAACCCAAAAATGAATACTGTATACCTTCAGAAGATTTGGAATATGATGCAAGTGTTGCATGGACTCTTTAAAGCCTGAAAGCAGAATCACTGTCCATTGCAATTGTACATTGTAAATTTGTGTTCCACTGAACAAAAGAAAGTGTTGCAGGTTTGGAGTGACATGAGGGTGAGTAAATGATGATATCATTTCATTTTTGGGTGAACTATTACTTTAAAAATGAATAATTATACAGTTTTTAACTGTATTACCTGAATGATCTCAACATCTCGTCCCTCTCTTGTGTCGTGAGTTTGTTGAATGAGGCTCTCCAGCTTGATTTTCAGCTCTGTGATCTCAACTTTGAGTTCTGCTACCTGTCAAATACATCCGTTTACTGAAACTAACACAAGACATTTGCCAAGTTGATCAAGTAATACAAATATATGAAGTAATCTTCAAAGTTTCTGGCTAAAGATGGAGATTATATGCAGTCACCTGATGCTGGTACTGTTCAGTTTGATGTTTGCTCTCCTCTGCAAGATCATTTTGTTCCTGAAGAGCAGCTTGAGAGATCTGCAACTTTTGCTCAATATCAGCAATGGAGCTCTGAGTGAGGAAAATAAATATGAGAGCACCTAATGTCCATAAAGAAGGATGGTAAAAATATAATGGATCACAAAATATAGCAGGAGTAAAACACTTTTGGATTTAAAATAATACTATTTTAAAATATATATGCAAATTAATACATTCATAATATTTAAAATCAAACAAATAATTTAATGTCATTTTTTTACATGACTTATTTATGCTCACATTTCATTGTATTTAAAAATGTAATGATATATTTAGTCAAACTTGTCTGCAATATCCTTACATAAATACGTTTTTACACTGTAAAAATGTGTGTTTATTAAAGAAAAGTGTAAATCTCAAGTCATATAACTTTATAAGTGATGGCTTCACAGACGTCTTTAAGGAATGTTCCGGGTTCAAGTCGAGCTTAATCTACAGCATTTGTGGCATAATATTGATAACACAAAAAATTATTTTGTATTGTTCCTCCTTTTCTTTAAATACAAAAACTAAAATTTGCGTTACAATGAGGCACTTACAATGGAAGCTGAATGGGACAATTTTTTAATGTTAAAATATTTTTCAAAAGTATAACCACAAGACATAAAGCATATGTTTGTAAACATGATTTTAGTGTGATACAATCACTTATCATCCTTTTCTGTGTACAGCTGCAGCCAATTGTACAACTTTGTTACTATGACGATGTAATTTCAACAAACCCTAAAACAACATTACAGCTCAAATAACACATGAGTTTTAACAGAAGAATTAATGCAAATGGTTTTATAAAATTAAAAGCTTCACATTTCGGCTTTTAAACCCTCCAAAAAATGGCCTCATTCACTTTCATTGTAAGTGCCTCACTGTAACCTCCATTTTTATTTTATTTTTAAAAGGAGGGATGAGTTGAGGTAATCAACATTATACCACAAATTCTGTCGACTGAGCTTAACTTGTATATAACCCCGGAATCTTCCTTTAAATCTTTCTTTCTTTCTATTCTAAGCCTGTTGGAATAAGATATGGGTTTGTTGAGAAACGAACCAAAATCGAATGTATTATTAAGTGAAACTCTCGAACTGACCATTGATTTCCTGTGGGGGTTCATGAGTCTGCACACAAGCATTAGAGCTCCTTGCACGAGAGCAGTAGTTACATGCTGCCGTAGCTACACGCGAGGTGGGGCATTCAAGCTGAAACTTATTTTGTTTAGCTTCAAAAGGACCACCGGCAATATTGTCAACAGAAAACACAACATAGCTACTATCAGTCCATACCAACACAAACCAGAGACCAGATCTTACAAACATGTCTGAAGAGCTTCTAGTCAAAAAATAGATGCATTTCTATGACCAGCCTTATTTTCTTAACCAATGTCCTCAATCAAATAGTGATGGAGGTGGCTGATGGTACACTTACACACCCAGATGCTACAGTCAGACAGAGAGGAGCCGCAGTTCTTTGGAGGTTTCGATAACCGAAAGTGAAGTGGAAGAACAGGGAGCGGGAATGTCTGTCACCTCTATTCTGAAATGTTGTGTGTATATGTGTGTGTGTGTGTGTGTGTGACAGACTTCCACCTGAAGAGACCTCAGCGAAAACAGTCGGTAGCGTGTAATGTTCTTGGTCAAGTAGTTTTAACCAGTAAGTGAGATGCTGGCTTAAATATAATATTATCAGAATGATTTTGGACCAGTGTCAGTTCAAATTGGATGGTTAACTAACGCCACGGCAAATATAGTAACCAAGCGATCATATGCCATTGGTCGTTGCAGCTGCTTTGGACAAAAACTCTTATTAAAATAGAAAAGATAACTTTTATTGCATGTCGTTTGGCATCTGGTTTGGACACGGTGTGACTGTAGCTACCTTCAGCCCCATCTCTTTGTTTGATTGAAGACTCAGTTTCAAACAAATAAGGCTGGACATAGAAATGCATCTATTCTTCCACTACAAACTCTTCAGACATGTTTTATAAGTTTTGTTCTCTGGTTTGTGTGCAGCTGTGTTGTGTTTTCTGTTGTTAATATCACTGGTGGTCCTGTTGAAGCAAAACAAAACAAGTTTTCGCTTGAACGTTCCATCTCGTGAGAAGCTGCATTGCACTGCAAGGAGCTCTAAAGCTTGTATGCAGTCTCATGAACGCACAGGAGATCAATGCTTGGTCGAGAGTTTCAATTAATAATACATTCGATTTCTGTTTGTTTCTCACCAAACCCTTATTGGATTTGTTTTGAAAAAGACATGAGTAGCATAAAATAATTTCTGAATTATACTTTTGTGTTCTTTTGAAGCTTGCAGAGTTGGTCACCATTAACTTCCATTGTATGACATCACTGAGCACAACATTTTTTACAATTTACCCCTTTGTGTTATAGATCATATAGGGTTATAACAACACAGGGGTGAGTAAACAATTACTGAATTTTCATTTTTGGGTGAACTATTCTTTGAAATTCTTACCTTGAAGGAAGCGTTTTCTCGTCTGAGTTCTTCATTTTCTAAAGTAACTTTCTGCAGCGTGTTCAGTAAGTTTTCACTGGCTGAGTTTGCTGTATCTCTCTCTCTCTGCAGCTCTGCAGTAAGCACTGCCATTTCACTATAGAGATCACACCAACCAACATCAATAAATACTTCACAATTTATATAACATTATATAATACATCATTATTATTTTCACATAATAGTAATGATAATATCATCTTTTGCCGTTTTTTTGACATTGAATGGGCAGTGCTGTCATAATAAAGCGCAACAGTGACCGCCCACTTTTACAGCCATCTGTGTTCCGGAAGTATTTTCCCCATTAATTTCTACCATAGACTTTTAATGAAATCCTTCATAAAAGAGTTATAAGCCATGAACCAAACCAACCAACTCCGAAGTGAATCACAACTTCATAAACTTTGTTTTGAGGCTAAAAAATGTCTTTGAAAATCATACACGTACAAGGCTGTGTACTTACCGTTTTTCATGAGGGAACAAACTACAGTATTTGAACGATGTCATTGAATACAAAATGATGGGAATACATAAAACTATTGATTTTAGGTTGTTCATTACAAGTATAGATACAGTATATGTTCCGTTTATTGCAAAATATCCCGATAAGTACAAATATATAAGTAGTTAAATGGTGAAAGGAGATGCACATTTATTCAGAGGCATGTTTCGTGGGTTTCGTTGGATGCAGTTCTCTGATTGGTGGATATTTCTCTGATGTGCCATGGGTAATGTAATTGTTTACCATTAATTCTGCTATCAAACAAGATTTTTTAAAACAATGCAGTTGAGATAACGCAGGCGGATAGATTAAACGGAAGCATATACCATCGATGAACAACCTCGTAGTTCACTGTAGGTCTGTCTTTAAAGGTTTATAAGTTATCATTGAAAATCTATTTGTCTATGGGATAAATGGACGGGATTTTTACTTCCGGAACCAGACTGTTGCACTCTATACTCTCCTATGATAGAGATGCAGAGGTTTTTATCTGTGACAGCGCTGCCCTTCCCTGTCGGTGATAAAATGATGGCGAAATGAGCTCTTTGCGCTATTTGATGTACAAAACAAGCCCAGATGAGACTTGTAAGTCGCATTATAAATAACACAGAAGCAAGTCAAATCTTAACTATCACAGTTTTTGACTGGAAGAGCATTTCATGGTAATTTCAAAGATACAATCGATGCTGGTGTTGACGCCCTGATGCAAATCATGAATGCAGCTTCATGATTGCTGTAGGAAATGCCATAGAGTCTAACGGCAGATTAATATTGTGAAGGATGAGCGTTTAAGAGATTTAATGCCCGTTGCAATGAATATGCAGCCTAGGGTGAGACTAATTCTTTCAAATAGTCAAACTACCATTTAGAATAAGGGAAATGTTTAATATTACTTGAATTGGTGCTATTTTAGTGCATTTCTTGTGGAAGGCTTTGTTTGAAAAAAAAGTTCATAAAACATTATATTGTTACATATTGTTTTGTTTTCTTTCCTAAAATGGAAATAAATGCATTTTGACAATAACATTAGTATATATGGTGTCAAAATCAAAGATTAGTCGTGATAAACTACAAAATATTATGCGATTTAATCGTGATTAAAAGAAACTGAAAGCACTAATGAATAGGATATATTTATTATTTGTCACTGTTGTTTTTGGTGTGAAAAATGACCTGTGACATGTTCCTGACAGGTTTTGTGAGATTCACCCATTTATGATGCAAATGATAGTTCCACAGATGATATTATTTGGCACACAAATGTATGTGAGATGATGATACTTTTGAAGCATGTGTATCTGTTCGTCCAGCTGAAGTTTCTCCTCTGTAATCTTCTCCTGTTGTTTCTGCCACATGTTTCTCTCTGCTCTTCTCTGAGTCAACTGAACGTCCTACATCACACAATTCAACAACCCTGAACAGCTTTTACACCAATCCACCAAACACACAGTGTGTATGAGCAGTAAATAAAAACTTAATACAGATAAAAAAAACCAGTTAAAATACTACGAGACACAAAGTAATTTGAAGCTGATCACATGATCCTGAGAAAAACACACCTTCTCTCTCAGCTGCTTGTGGCATCTCTCCACAGCCGCCTCAAACTTCTCAGCTCTGTGTTTCTGAGCTCGTGTAGCTTTCTTCAGCGCCTCCTTCTCCTGACACGAACTCTCAGACACGAAAGCGATCTGAAGCCTCAGCTCGTCCAGCTCTAGTCTCTGATGTGCAATAGTTCTCTCAAGAGCCTTCACACAAACATACCCATCAATCGCTACACCGCTTTACAAGAGACAACACACACATATTTACTCTTTGTAAGAGCATGTTGAGTATTGATTTCAGATTAATTTGAGTGTTAAAGTTCATTGTGTGTTTATGTGATGTAGTTAAAGATAGTTTTGTAGGTCTCACCCTCAGCTGGACAGTCAGACGGTTATTCTGTTCCTCTTTGCTGCGGAGTTGAGTCTGTAGATGAGCCTGCGTAGCTTCAATTGACTTAGACAGCTGAATCACTGACTCTGTGTGCTCCTGGATATCACAGAGGTAGAAAAGAGACACAGCTTCATGTGTGATGTTATTACGAATTAACTGTTCTTTTGTCAGTTTAGGACTGGTTGAAATAGCAGAAATTGTGTATTTGTGTTTGACAAATGCTTCAATGTAAATATAAGGTGAATAACAACCTCTAAAGTAAACTTTAGTAAAGAAATTCACATACTAAAATAAGAATCTGCCATGATTTCACGGATATGTGCAAAAAAACTCTTCATGTATATAAGTTGTAGACTTACAGTTTCTCTTTTTTGTACAGTCATCAATTCCTCGACCTGTTTCTCTTTTTCAATCAAAGATGACCTTAAATTCTGAGAAATGTTTAGCATTTATAGATACTCATCAAATGAACTTCTAATGACACAGACATGTTTATAACATTCAAATAATATAGTGCAATAGAACAATAACAAAATAACATTACTTTACAACTTTAAAGAAAACAGTCTTTATTTAAGCACTGATTATGTGGAATAGTTCTAACACAATTCTTCTTTATTGGGTCACCATTATAATAATCTTACCTGATTATCACTCTCGGTCTGTTTTATCTTTTCATGCAACATTTTGATCTGTTTTTCTGTGTCTATCAAATGTACCTGCAAAACACACAACAAAGTCACACCCCCAAATGTTTTTTGTAATAAATAAAAAAATAATTTGTTTTACAAACATGCACAAATAAAGTTGACAAATCTCATTAAACCTGCTCCACATGTCCATTTATGCGCTACACTTTGCTTTTTGACTGTGTGCTACTTTACAGCTGTGTACACGACTATATGCTGCTGTAGTATAGATTATATTATAATGTATGTTAAACTGAAATGTATTGGGCTCTGCAATCAGATGCACATCTTTTATACGTCGATGAGCCAAAACATTATGACCACCTGCCTAATATGCTGTGTGTCCTCTGCGTACCACCAGAACAGCACCAGCTCAACGAGGAATGGACTCTGAAAGGCCTCTGAAGGTGTCATGTGGTATCTGGTACTAAGACATTTAGCAGCAGATCCTTCAAGACCTGTAAGGTGAGAGGTGGAACCGCCGTGGATTGGACTTGTTGGTCTAGGACATCCCAGAGATGCTCAATCGGACTGAGATCTGGGGAATTTGTAGGCCAGGGCAACACCATAACCTCTTCAACATGTTCCTCAAACCATTCCTGAACAATGTGTGCAATGTGGCAGGGCGCATTATCCTGCTGAAAGAGGACACTGCCATCAGGGAATACCACTGCCATGAAGGGGTGTACCTGGTCTGCAGCAATGTTTAGGTAGGTGGCACATGTCAAATTGACATCTACATGAATGGCTGGACCCAGGGCTTCCCAGCAGAACATTGCCCAGAGCATCACACTCCCTACAACGGCATGTTATCTTCCCACAGTGCATCCTGGAGCCACCACTTCCCCAGGTAAACGGCGCACACGCACATGGCCGTCCACGTGATGTAAAAGAAAAAGGGAATCATCGGAACAGGCGACCTTCTTCCACTTCTCCAAGGTACGGTTCTGATGCTTGCGTGCAAAATGTAGGCACTTTCGACAGTTGAAAGGGGTCATCATAGGCACTCGGACCACCGTCTCTAGGTACTCTGACCCAGTCGTCTGGCCATAACAATTTGGCCCTAGTCAAAGTCGCTCAAGTCTTTACTCCTGCCCATTTCCCCTACATTCAACACTTTGACTACGAGAACTGATTGTTCACTTACCATCTAATCTACGGAGATCTTAACATGTGGCCTTGTTAGGAGATGATCAACGTTATTTGCCTGTGTCATAATGTTTTGGCTCATCGGTGTATATTGTTTTATTGCTGTGTATTTTCTTCATATTATTTGTCTTGTAATAAATGAATCAGAAGTGATAAAGGGCTGATGAACCTCTTCATCCTGGAGTTCTTTCAGCTGCTGTTGGACAGATGAGATCAGACATCTGAAAACCTCCAACTTCTCCAGCAACAAGCTCTTCTGTCGAGAAAACCGCTGATCACTGGACGAGCTGGACTCCTGCAAAATGAACAAAATGACATTCTGACAAACATAAAGTTGGAAATTTCAGAGGTAAATATCATGTCAACCAATATTGTCTCCACTATAATAGAAGAGACATATTTGTATGAAACTGATGTTTTATTTACTTGCATACAAAGTGTAAAATAATAGTAAGATGACATACAATGAAATCATTGTGCAGACTATCTCTGAATGACAGCAGCTGAACAGCAGCTGATTCAGCAGCACTGAGTGTCTTCAGTAGCAGTTTCTGTCTGTTCAATGAAACAAACTCAAGATTACTAAAGACAAAAACATGTATGGCTAAAATATTGCATGAGAAATCATACACAACTTTCTTTGGTTTGATTAAATCCCACCATACATCTATACATCTATTGAAAGACTGAGGTTGCTGTTCAGATTTACGTGTTAGTGTCAGAAAGTCAATAATGAAAGAGAGAAAATAAACCTGCTGCTGCCACATTGATTATAATTCATAGTTGGAGTTTGCCGCAGGATTATACATACACATACAGTATCTGTATTTACATCTCTATCATAATATGCACATCTTAAAATCCTGAATATCTCAGGCCTTCTCTAAACAGAGCTGAGCTGCTTAATATGTTGCTAAGAGTGTGTTTACAACTAATCCAGGGTTGCCAGATTCATCTCACATGTTCACATCATATTTCAATGCTGTGCACTTAGAAAGACTTGATTATATGTAAGAAACAATATGACAAACAAATAATTTCATAATGAATACAAGTTCATAAAGTTAACAAAGACTTGTTATTATCTAAACAACGAACAATAAAAATGATCTTTTGGAATTAAAACTAGCCAACTTGGCCACCACAGTGAAACTCGAGGGATTTCATTGGTCTATTTTAAATAACGGTTGCCATTGGCTGTATTAGAGTATGACGTCACAACGTCGCGAAACTACTATTGGATGGAGCAAGCAAACGAGTATGAAAAGTATGACGTAAAACAACAAGGCTGAATGTGTCAAAAAATTGAGAGGTTTAATGTCTCTGGAAGAAAAGAAACTTGTAGATTAATTAAGAAAATTTGACTTTTATTTAGGAATATTTAACAGAAATATTTTCAGAAATCTCTAAGAAATGGTTATAAATAGCTTTATCCAATAATCACAAACGGCTGTGATTGATGCATCCTCACCAGCGCTGAGAAAAGTAACAGATACCACGTGATAAAGATGTTTCAGCAGTGGCCTGAATAATAATTTATAGCTGAATACTAACACTAGAAAACACACATTTACAATAAACACACATTGAGAAAACAAAATAGAAGATTAATTATTGAGACCTCTTAAGTGATCTATTAAAAGGTCAGTTAACCCCGCCCAGAACAGCTGAAATTTAGGAAACGGGTTAATGTGTTTGAGACACGTGCGTCCTCTGTTGTGACTCATTTGAGTTGACCATTTTATTCTGTTATCATGAGCTCTTTTAGTCTGGACGAAGAGCTGATTTGTGCAGTGTGTCGTGATATATTTGTTGAACCGGTGACTTTACCCTGCGGTCATAATTACTGTGAGCAGTGTGTGAATGAGCTGAAGAGATCTTTGAGAGAGAGAGAAGATGACGAAGATGAAGACGAAGAGCGCGTCATGACTCGCTATTACACATGCCCTCTGTGTCTGTCTCCGTGTGACTCCAGAGTGGATCTGAAGAAAAACACGGTGCTCAACAACATCATTGAGAAATACCAGAGTAAAAGAGACATTATGTGCAGTGTGTGTAAAGGTGAACAGAAACTGACTGCGGAGAAAATGTGTGTGAACTGTGAAGAGTATTACTGCACTTTACATGTAATGCCACATCTGGAGAATAACACACTACGACAGCATGTGCTGGTGAATCCAGTGGCCAACTCCAGTAGACTGTGCAAGGAACATGGGAAAGAGCTGGAGTTATTCTGCAGGACTGATGGCACAGCTCTGTGTGTGTACTGTATGTTACCATCAGAGGCCAAACATCTGCAGGGACACAATGTGGTCAAACTCTCGGATTCACTGGACTCTTTTAAGGTCACTCAAATGTTCCTTTAAAACGTTTTCAGTTGACAGTTTATCATGAAGTCATATTCACAGATTTCCTCATGTTGAGCTGTTGCTGATAATGAAGCTCATCAGGGATTTCAAGACAAGTTCAAGTTAAATTGGGATGCCTGTGAAATATATTTTTCCACTACAAGCTCACAATATTAGAACTAAGACAAAGACAGTGAATGCACATCAAATGAACACAGTATACACTTCATAAACCGTATTGAGTACACCAAGACATAAAAGACTTGAACGTAATGGCATTATAATGTAGCATTTTATTTATTGTTATTCCATGGAATTCAACTTGGAAAGTTGAATCTAAGTTTTATTACTGATCACCTGTTAAAACTCCCATTTACACAGGAGGACTGCCGAGTTAAACTGGACAATATCAAAGCTAATTTGTCTGAAGTTCAAGCTGGACTTTCTAAACTTGAGGAAACATCATCCACCACTAAGGTAAGTTATATTTGAAGTAAAATATGGATTGTTCTTTTTGCCTTCAATGTATTAATGATTATTTTCACACAGGAGGGTCTTGAGAATAGGCAGCGAGAGTGTGCGGTGGTCTTGAGCAGGATCAAAATGTTCTTGGACTTTGAAGAGAAAGCCCAGCAGAAGCGTTTCTCGGTGGACTTGCTGCAAGAGGACCGGAGCATGAGGCAGAGAGCAGAGAGACTGAACAGGTTGAGAAGTAGATTACTGCAGGCACAAGAAGCTCTGATTCAGGCCAAAAGCTTTCATGACCCTTTGATGGTACTGCAGGTGAGCTGCTAATGCTGGTTAATGCTGGCTTTTGTTTTTTTTTTTTTTTGCGATGAATACCAAGACTAAGACTCAAAAGTAGTAATGCAGTGGGAGGAAAAGAGTGATAACTGAGACTAATTAGACTAATTCCAAACTGAATATGTTGCTATTATAAACCTTTTTATAAAATGTTTTTATTTTGGTCTTCTTTAATAATACCAAAATGCCAGAATATGGGTAGTGTTTGCCAAAAAATGTTACATTTGATATTTTTTACATTTAATATTCAGTGCTGCATTTTGTTATTGGTTAATTATTGTTGTGAACATAATTGTCCTTTTTCCTTTAACAGACTATAAAAAACACAGACTGGTAAGCTTCTGTTAAATTTGCATAAATTAGTGTTTACAATTTGTATGTTCAGATTGATAGTTCTTTTTTTTTTTTTTTTCTTTAAGGACTGATTTATTTGATAAACAAGATTGTGCGAATCAGATCTCCGAGGCAGTTGATTGGAATAATGTGAAACCTACAGCTGCGTCAAAAGTCTCCCCATTGTTCCAGTCCATCCGTAAGACATTTGCTGGTAGGAATCCTCCTCCTTTTTTTTATTTTTTTATAATACTGATAGTCACAACTTTGTTTAAGACTGGTTCCTTCGGTCACTTTGACATTGCTTCAGTAGCTGGAAAGCTTTTTCTAGAAGTTACGAGCTCTGATCTTGATTGGTAGACGGCGCTTGTTCACGTCATATGGACGTGCAGTGCCATTTCATCAGATTTTTTTCTCTTTAGGGTCGCGATAACATGTATCATGCTCTGAATGACCAACTCATTACTTCACAGTTTAGATTTGCACACCTGTACTGCTTTCTGAAAGCTAAAGCTGCTCCATTATCCTTCCACTATACTCCTCCTGTGGCCATTTTGCCCTGTAGTTGCTGGTGTTGACCGCATGCCAGAAGACTGCCATGTTGCAACACAGTGATTTGAGGTGCTTCAATGTCATCTAACAGCCCTCTCACTTTCCCTGCTGTAGCCATCCAGGAACGAGTTTTTGGTAGCGATGTGCCAGAAGACTGCCGTGTTGCAACGCAGCGAATTAAGACTTATACAGTGTTGTGTCCCTGACCCTCAAGTCGCACATCTCTGTGTCCTCAATGCAGCCCTCTCACATTCCCCACCATCGTGAACCCAGGAACGAGTTGGTGGAGTGACGCTTGTCACTTTGGTGCTTGTTTTACTGTTGTTGGCGATATGT
This sequence comes from Xyrauchen texanus, assembly GCF_025860055.1. Classification (NCBI taxonomy): domain Eukaryota; kingdom Metazoa; phylum Chordata; class Actinopteri; order Cypriniformes; family Catostomidae; genus Xyrauchen; species Xyrauchen texanus. The sequence continues at coordinate 8,027,587 of NC_068284.1, read as the reverse complement.
CGTAACACTGCTATGTTGCAATTTTAGAATTGAGAGGTATACGTAATGCTTTATTCCAGCCTCAAGTTGGCCTGGTAAGCGCTTCTGTGGTTCCATTGGTGGCCCTTTTCGTTTCCCTGTTGTTGAATTGTTCGCATCCCTCAACAGCAGACATGGGGACTTGTGACTTGGTGACTTCGACTCGAGTCGCTATTTTTATGACTTGTGACTTGACTTGACAAAAAATAAAATACTTGAGACTTGACTCGGACTTGGAAGTTAAAGACTCTGGACTTGATTGGAGACACGAAGACTTGAATGACTTGAGTGTTAATCACATCATGTTTCAGTTTGAATATAAAATATGTAAATTATTTAAAAAAATAAAGTTGATCCAGCTGGAGCGCAGGCTGAGAATAGTTTTGTCATGACTGGATCACGACACTATAGGCTATCATCAGCCATGCCCTCTCGTACCTTACGCACATCACGCCAACTTAGATCAGATAAACACATCAACATGTCAGCTGGAGGGGTAACGTTACCGAGGGTCATCGCTTTCGGCTTCAAAAATTATTATCAAGATGGCAAAAGACGAACAGCGCTTTGCAAGACATGCAACGTTAAGATCGCGGACAGCCAGACGACAACCTCCAATTTCGTCCGCCATTTGAAGAGCCATTCTGCCCAGTAAGTGCTTGTCAATTTGTTAATTTTATCTGGTTAGTTGGTAGTTAGCTAATGTAATAATAGCAGGGTTCCCACGGGTCCTTGAAATCCTTGAAAGTTTGTGAATCTGAAAAATAAAATTCAAGGCCCTGGAAAGTTCTTGAAAATAAACATACATAGATACAGGTCCTTGAAAGTGCTTGAATTTATTTTGTGCAAGAAGTTTTCTTGGAAAAAAAAATCTGTCCATTAATTTATTTCGCCAACGCTTCGTGTCTTATGCTGCATACTAGCCTGCTTGATTTACGTTAGTTACGCGCATTTACGTTAAGTGTTTCCCGCGCGAGGTACTTTGTTTTGTACGTTGCCATGACGTTCACACACGCTGGTACCTCAACGTTTCCCCACTCACAGACATTGTAAAAATAGGCTTATGGATATACTCAGAGAGAGAGAGAGAGAGAGAGAGAGAGAGAGAGAGAGAGAGAGAGAGAGAGAGAGAGAGAGAGAAAAAAATGTAACAAAGTTTAATGTACGTAACTGTGTTTGAGAGGGAGGTGTTCAGAGAGGAGTCTGTTGGATGTTAAGCTGTTATTTGTTTTATGGACTCAATGTTGAAAATTGAAAACATTTCAAACACTGTTGGCAGAAGTGAAAAATAAATAATTTTATGAAGTTACAATTTTGTTTGATTCCATGATGTATTTTACTGAACATGAGTATTGTAATTTACTGACAGTTACTTATATCTTGTCTTTTCACTTTATTATGATCAGATTCTGCAGGTAAAATTACAATAATAAGGTGACTTGACTTGGACTTGACTTGACATAGCCTGTGACTTGACTTGCCCAAGAAAAAAATACTTGAGACTTGCACATGTGACTTGGTCCCATCTCTGCTCAATAGGTTACTTCAGATGCCTGTTTTGACTGTGGCCAGAATGTCACAACATGAACAAAGGACCTTGTTTTGTATGTGGACTGGTTTCTAAAAAAACCCCCCTGCTTTTTCAGGATAGCCCTCTCGCTTTCCCCCCTGTTGTATGCCGGGAACGAGAACACCATTCCGGTTTTGCGACTGTTATATTGCCATTGGTGGGTTGCAGGGTGCCAACCATGCCCAGCATGACTGACCTTGTATCAGCTGCACAAGGTCCACCACCACTATTGACTCAGTCGCATGGAACAACCGGTTCCCAAGGGTGGGCCATGTGCTGACCAAATAGTCACTGGGCCTGCTTGATGGGGGTCTCCAGCTGGGTACCCAGTATGGTAATGCACAATTATGTACTTCAGTTCACAAGGCAACCGCCTCGCTTCTATGGCAATTTGTCCTCCATCACGGTGCGGGACGTGTAGATTTGATCATTGTGATGTGAGGGCATACCAGCTTCTACAGCCGTTGTTTTCTGTATACCAAGAAGGTTGGTAGGCTGCGGCCGATACTGGACTTGAGGTGTTTAAGCTGGACACTCACAAACCTCTGTTCAAGGTGGTTACTCAGACCAGTTTTATCCCATTCTGTCTGTTTTACAAATTTGTATTAGTGGGTTTGTACTTCATGTGAAAAGTAGCCCCTCGCCACAGGCTGTTCTTGAGATTTGCCTTCGAAAGGGGCAATGTAACTGTTCAAAGTTTTTCCCTTCATCTTGTCCCTGGTTCTTTACACATTTACTAAATGTTTTTGTGGCACTCGCTCAACTAAGGCTGAGCCACGTCTGTGATGTACATCAACTACTGGCTACTGTCTTGGATGCCCAAGCTCACAAATGGCCAGAAAAATGCAAATATACATTCCCTGCTTTCTGCTTGATACACCAGGTGCTGTGCAAGGTTCAGGAAAACAGGGCAGCTGTGCTGTTGTTTGCACTGTAGTGGCCCAACTGCCCTTGGTTCCTGGAGCTGATAGAGCTGTTGGATGATCCCCTGTGGATAATTCAACTGAGGGATTTGCTATCTTGCAGGCTTGAGACATGATCTGACATCCCTGGTAGGAGCTGTGGAAACAATGTTTGACCCACCTGACATTCATGGGATGTCACATCCAGCACTTGACACCTTACAGTAGGCCAGAGCCGACTCAATGAGGCTGCTATATGCCCTAAAATGGTGTGTTTTCACTGACCGGTGTTCATCCGACAGCGAGGACCCCACGTGTTGCCCTGTGCAGGCGATGCTCAGGGCAACATGGAGTGGTGGTGGCGTAGTGGGTTAAGACACATAACTGTTAATCAGAAGGTCACTGGTTCGATCCCCACAGCCATTGTGTCCTTGAGCCAGGCACTAAACTCCAGGTTGCTCCGTGGGGATTGTCCCTTTAATAAGTGCACTGTACGTCGCTTTGGATAAAAGCGTCTGCCAAATGCATAAATGTAAATGCTCCACTTTTTACATGAGCATTTGGATGCAGATCTCTCTTCGTTCATGCTTAAAGTGTATGTTGCTGCCGTAGCAGAAATCCATGACCCTTTGGTCAGTAAGTTCCTGTGAGAAGCGAGATGGGTAAGGTCCTCTCGCTCCACTACCGTCACAGTGTAGGAATTAGCGCTGGTATTAAATGTGGTTTCCCCATTCAAGCCACTTGAGGCAGTAAGCTGGCGCATACTCTCTCTTTAAGAGTGCTGCTGCTTGTTTGTCTTCAGTCAAATGTGTCAGGGACCTTAAGTCCTTATCGTACAAAGGCTCTTGCTTATAGTTCGGACTGGGCTTGTCAAAAGCCATCTCAACCCTTGAGTAGGTTATGGGCCCAAGGTTTTGACCACTCCCTTCAGGGCTCAGGTTGTCACCTTTTGTAGGATATTTTGTATGCTACATTTAGAAGGGAACCGTTAGCGTGCCATCATTCTCACACCGTTATATGTAAGGGTTTTTGGTATGCTAAGTTTAGAAGGGAATTTAGGGTCTCGAAATATGTGAGCTATGAACTAAATTAAACTGTACTTATTGTACATTATTAGGTAATGAAATTTATAATGGAATTACACATTATAAATGGCAACCATTACAAATGAGATAAAGGACAAATAACCAGATTATTTGTCTGAATAAATTCTCCACCATTAAAAGCGTAATACAACGTCTCATTGTATCCACTCACAATTTCTACTGTAAGGAATTAGCTTTAATAAGTGAATTATGATTGATTCACTTTTTGGAGTGATATTGTTCTCATGGCTTATTGAACATACTATCACACGTATTTAGGGACAGCTTCGAAGTGAAATCTTTTAGAAACAGAGATTGTTTATCAAAATATACCACAGTCATTCATCTTTGAATGCAGACAAACTTTATTGCTATTCTAAACATAAATCTAATCTAACACACATATACATAAGACAGGTTTGTAAGAAGAGTGACAGAATGTGAAATAAATGATCAATACAGTGAAAATTTACTTTATAGAGTCTGTTGACAGTGCCTTAAGTCCTGTTAATGCCTTAAATGCATTTAACTTTATTTGAGTCTACATCGATTTGCTATCGTATTACCCAAAGTATTTTACAAATACACCAGCACTGTGAGCACAATATTCACAATACACTGTGAGCAGAATTATTTGTTATTTTAGTGAATTACCTATATTAAAGGTGCTCCAGGTGTTTGTGCTTCTCATCAGTGTTGACATCAGACACACTGATGTCAGATCTGTGAAGTTCTCATGATTGTGTATGTATCCGCTTTTAATGTAACCGGCAAAGTTTGAACTTTAAATGGGTGGCACTTCACTGCTTTTGGGATGTATTGAGGATGGATTAACGTTTGCACCTTGATGCAGTGAGATCCAGCAGATGGAAAATCTTCAATAAATCAGATGATTTGTAGAAGGAATAACAAATTGTATTTTTACAGAAATTACAATTTAGAAATTAATTTACAGATGAATTAATGAGAATAAATGTAATAATAAATAAAATGTATGTTTGGTTCTTTATTGTTTAGTAGATATATCTTAAGGATATATCCAAGGACTAAGTACTAGAATTAATCTAACAATACTATATCTCGTGATTGTCTAATGAACTAAGTAATTAAATGAAAGAAGTTTAAGTACGGATAGCAAGATGAGGCCTCAAAGCTGGAATTTAGATGCGGAAAGCCAGAGAGCTGAGCTGTTTGTCTCTCTCACGACCAAAAGTTAAGGTTAAGGTCTTTATACCCTCTTGCATGGTTTGAAGTTAACTCAAAGGCATCAGGACACATTGTTAAGACCCACTGAAGGTCGAAGGCTGCGGTGACTTTGTATGTTGACGCACCGGGTGGAAACGCCAGCCCTAACACAAGTGTGTCTTATCCTGTATGTGCAAGACTCCCGCCTGCACATTGCATGAAATGAAAACATCTATAAGGTTAGCACCTAGCTCTCTGAATTCAGCTTTGAAACCTCATCAGGTCAAAAGGGCAACAAGTTAATGTACTAAGAGTCTAAAATGTATACTTTGTCCCAAACAGCACTCCAGTTTCTCACAGGAATGTTGGGCACAGAAAGCACAAACCATTTACAAGGATAGAGAACAAGCATGAAGTACTCTAATACACACACTGAACATATAAGGCTTGTGCCTGGTAACATGTATACAGCACAGGAATACAAGGATGGACATAGAAGGAATACCTTATTCAATGAATATCTTAATACAATGATAATGCCATAAAAGCTGGTTTCATGAATGTCAAGTATATGATTATATTCTGATTATAATTGAGTACATAAATGTGGATACATGAATATGCTTGTATAATATCAAGCAAAAGTATAAAATATAGGAATGTCTCTAGCCACATGCATCACACCTCGTATGCAATATGGAAACATGTGTTTTTGACCACATTAGTATGTGGTTTTTGTGATTCTAATCACAATACATTTAAGACCTTCATCACAGCAAAGAATGCAAAAGAAGTGCTGCACAGGGTGTGAAATCTCGGTGCTCTTTGGTTGCTTGGGATAATTAAACTCAAAAACAAAAATAAAAAAATATTCCAAGGCACTCGAATTGTGTAGAAAAAAGTTAAAAAGCCTTTATTAAATCATGGCTTTTAGCACTAAAATTGGTGACCGATACACCTACGCGTTGCGGCTTAAGCCTTAGTCGCTGACCTTGTTTAGATATGTATTTTGGGCTGACCACATGTGATTGGATCACCAGAAATCCATCTTAATACTAGGTGTAAACGGGGTCTTTCTCCCTTCCTATTTTTCAATAACCTATTGGCTAGTAGGCAATTCCTTCATCTGTATGAATCAATAGCATGGCCTGATGGTAAAAAATTCCCATAGCGTCAGTTACTGACGCAGTGTCAAAGTGACTGACTTGAAAGGGAACGGTCTGGTTACCACTGTAACCTTAGTTACCTGAAAGTAATTGAGATGCTGCATACGGTTGCCATACTACTGATTTCTCAGTTAAAGGACTGAGGGATGCACTCTTCCCTTCAGTTGAAAAATCCATGTGCAATGTTGCTGTGCTCCGGTTGAAATGCCACAATGATGCGCACATCAAAGGTGGAGCGTAGAGCACCATCTGCCAATAGATTAGTGTGATTCTAAGGCCTTCAGAGATCATAACTTCTGGGAGGAGTTTCCCATATCATTATCTACTGACGCAGTGTCTCGTTCCTCCTTTCAGGGAACCAAGGTTACAGTCGTAACAAGGACATTTTCTGTATTTATGCTGTTTCTATGTAGTTTTTCATTAAGTGTGTCCTTGTTTAACATCCAGGAGATGATATTGTGTTGAACTCCGTATCAGCACACCACAGACTCAAGTTGAACCCGGCACGCAACACTGTGTGGCTGACAGAAGATGGTGGGCCTTGTTCTGGAGAACTTTACTGTGTGATGGGTGAAGCTTCATTCTCCTGTGGTGTCCACCATTGGGAGGTTGATGTTTCTTCGGTCTACTCTTGGGCAGTTGGAGTGTCATACGCTTGTCAGCAGGGCTCAGGTCTCGGTTGTGCTCTTGGCAGGAATGATCTGTCCTGGAGCTTGCACTACAACAGGAACCGCAGGCAGTTCTGTGCCCAGCATGACTGGCTTCAGTTCAGCTTCTCAGATTCTGTGACTGGCCTCCCCACACTAGTAGGTGTTTTTCTGGATGTGGATATTGGTTTCCTATCTTTCTATGATGCCGTGAGAATGAAGCATCTTTATACGTTTTATTGTAACCTCCAAGGTCCAGTGTATCCAGCTTTCTGCCTGGGTGTGGAGAACAAAATGGAGGATTTTCAGCAGATGAGGGTATTAAACCCCATGTCAGATCGAAGACAGTAACTTAAACATCTCAAATTGACAGCAGTTCAATTATGGTCATGTAAAGATATGCAGGTACTTTTAGAACAAAGTACTATTGGACATGGACAGTTCCCCAGGCTGAGAGGGTAAAAATGACTTTACGGAACTTTCAGTAAGTTTAAAAACTCATGTCATTCTTGTTGCACTACAAATTTAATAAAGTTGGGTAAAATTTATCTTTCTCTCATTTTTCACGTGTCTTCAGAGTAAGCTGTTTGGTTTCTTACAGTGAGTTTGTCTTTCTTACTCACTGTAAGTATCTGTATACAAAATTATCATAGTTAACAGGTTTGAGCAAATCTCTGGCTGCTTCTGGCTGCTTTTTTGTCGCCCAGTTACTGTTAATAGGCTGCCAATGAAATCACGCTTGCATGCAGAAGAATGAAATCCCTTCTTTAACCATCTTTTCCACCCCTCTGTTATGTGTTTTGTAAACTGAGCACTGTTAATTTCTATGAAGTAAAATCCATTAATAAAAAAAGTTCACACACTCACTTGTTTATTTAATTTGTCTACTAACAATGTCCAACAGTACACATGGGTGTACATGCATCACAGGATATTTGCTATTTGTCATGTCATTGTCATCAGATCATCTCAAATTCTGTATTGTGTTTAATAGAATTCTGTGGTGGAAATTACAATGATGTAATGTAATGATGTACTTTTTAAAATCTTTTTAAATAAAATGGCAGACTGCTTTGTATTGCTAAGGCTAAATTCATACCTTTTATATGTCCTTAATATACACATATTTTCACACTGTGTAATTTGGCGAAACGACAGCTGGATTGGAATGACAGCCAATAAAAAAAACTGCTCACAAGGGAAATGTACTGTATATGGAATTTCATTTATTTGTTTCAAACATCACTTTATGTGGGGCAAAATGGTTTGGTGTGGTTGAAATGATGGCACAACTGTGGAACCATTGTAATTTTAGAAACAATTATAGAAATGATTTCATATTAAATATTGAAATGGATTATTTCACACTTTGCCCAAAAGTCAAATAATAATGAATCTATTGTTTCACTAAAGCTGCAAGACAACCTGAGTGGATGTGTGGAACTCTCTATAATCATTCCTATGAACACAGTGTGTTTTTAGCATATTTCTTCTGAGAGAAATTTTCAACTGGTTTTAACTGTAAATTAGAGAAGTCAGTTATTGTAAATTGGTGACTACTGTAACCACCAACAATATCCATTGCTTAATTTTTATTGACTCAATTTGACAGAGGCTTTGAAAAGTGCCATCATAACATTGAAACCTAGTTTTAGTAAACACACTAGAGATTGAAGGAGTGATTTTGCTGCTGCTGGAATTTGTACTAATATATATATATATTTTAAATGCGTAATCCCATTACATGCATTCCATTACTCCCCAACCCTGACAGGGTTATATATCTGCTTGTAGATATATAAATGCATCATCTGCATAAAATAAAATAATAATTAAGAAAACATATTTGAAAATTATGCTTTGTGTTAGTTTGGAGAGATGAAATATTATCCCAAAGTATTGCACTAAGAGCAAATAAAAAGAGAGAGGCAAATATCTTTAGTTTCTTTAGCACTTTCATGTATTGAAATAATCTAAACTAAACAAAACTAAAGCGGCAAGGATGTGAGTGTGTATTTGTATTTCAAGCTTGTGTTGGGGGAAATATATTAAAGATGGTGAAGTGAGATGTGAGTTTGACCACATAAAAGGCATTTCAGTGTGTCTTGCTCTAGTTAAAACATCATCAGGGTAAAAGCCACTTCCAAGTAAACACAGATTTTATGGAGTCACCTGCTTTAAAAAAAATCCTGTTTTGGTATGAAAGGATTTAAAATGGCATTAATGGCATACTTTTTGTACACTGAAGAGGTTAAAAGCTCCATTATACTGATTAAGCTTTGCATTAATGTAAAAATAATAACAATAAATGTATTTAGATTGCAGCGATTAAGCACAAGGTGCTTCACCAAACATAAAATCAAAAACACACACAGTAAAACTCAAAATATTCACATATACACCTGGGCAGGCTGTTCCATAATTGTGGGGCCTTCTCTACAAATGCTCTATAGCCTTTTGTTTTGTATCTGCACCTTGGAACAGCCAACAGTTCATGACAAGAAGATCTAAGAGGTCTAACTGTTTCATAAGGTCTTAAAAGTTCTGCAAAATATTCAGGCACCAACCCATGTAATGTCTTATATGTAGTTAATACAATCTTAAAATCAACTCTAAAATGAATTGGTAACCAGTGCAAAGAAGCTAAAACTGGAGTAATATGATTAAAAGACCTTGTTCTTGTTAAAAGTCTAGCTGCAGAATTTTGCACTGATTGTAGCTGTGCTAAAATGTGTTGATTTAACACTGAAAAAAAGGGCATTACAATAATCAAGGGGAAATGAAATAAAAGCAGACATTTCTCACCTTTGAAATGTTTCATAAATACATTTTCTCATGATTTACTCACTCTCATGCTATCCCAGATGTGTATGACATTCTTTCTTCTTTAAAACACAAATTAATATTTTAGAAAAATATTTCAGCTCTGTAGGTCCTCACAATGTAAGTGAATGGTGACCAAAATTTAGACACACCAAAAAGCACATAAAGGCAGCATAAAAGAAACCTATAAGACTGTGGATAAATCCATATCTTCAGAAGTGATATGATAGGTTTGGGAGAAAAACAGATCAATATTCAAGTAATTTTTTTGCTAGAAATCCTTCTCCCTGCTCAGTAGGAGGTGATATGCACAAATAATGTAAATCACCAAAAACAGAAGTTAAAGTGGAGATTTACTGAGCAGGGAGGTGAATGTTTTTAAAAGAAAACTGACTTAAATATATTACTTCTGAAGGTATGGATTAAACCAGTGGTGTAGTTGTCTGAAGAGGTGGGCATTCTGGGAATGTATGAAAGATTTCAGCCCTAGACTACACTACTGGATTTAACCACTGGAGTCATGGGGTTTACTTTTATGCTGACTAATGTGATTTTGGAACTTCAAAATTTTGTCAGCCATTCACTTGCTTTGAATGGACCTACAGAGCTGAAATATTCTTCTAAAAATCTCCATTTGTGTTCTGATGGGGGAAGTAATACACATCTGGAATATCATAAGTAGGGTGACCAGACGTCCTCATTTTCCGGGGACAGTCCCATTTTTTGATGGTCTGTCCCCAACTGGAGCTGTCCCTGTAAATGACCTTGTTTTTACTGCGTGTTTAAAACAGTACGCTAAGTGAAATACATAGCAAAAAATCCTCTATCGAAGACTACCGGCAACAATGTTAATCTTGTGCTGTTTATTTTGACCAACAGAGGGGGCTGCTCACTATAGCAGCTTTAAGTCACCTTTACCGATTACTTGTTTACACCAGTTTTACTGTTAAGAACTGAACCAGGAAGTAATGGATTGCAGTGTGAACTTCGACAGCGGTGAATGGGAGATCACAGCAAATATTATTTTCACTTACCCATTTGTTCCAAGACCAAAAGAAAAATTCCACTATTACATTTGAATGACTTTCCAAAAGAGGAAAAAAATGGAGAGCAGTGGATTAAGATGCCAAATTTACTGTCACTCTCTCAAGCCCTTACAGCTGTGATAATTATTATTTTTTTAAACTTATTCCTGGGTAATAAAAAAAATTATCATAATGTTATAAATTTATATTCTATATTTAAAAAATGTATAATATAAAAAAATTATCAGAGATTTCCGCTGATAAATAAGGCGGAAATGCGTCATCACAGTCTGTGAAAAAGGTCTATTGAAAAGAATCATCATCACCACAGCTTCGAGGTGAGGCACATACTAGTTATGTTATAAATAATATCTGGTTATGTATTATATAAAATGAATGCATTTACAATAGGAATACAACATTAATAACATGGAAAAATAAATTAAATATATAATATAGTATCTGCAAAGAACAACAATAAATGTACGTCATTACATTGTGCCTTGCTGGAAAACAAGTGTCCGAAAAGAAGCATCATAATGCATAAGAGTTGATAAAAATAAAAATTGTAATTAAGAAAAACAGGTACATTGGATATACCGTATGAGACCACTGATGGAAACAGTTAGGTGAAATAGTGTAATAATAATAATAATAATAATAATTATCGTACAGTATTGAAAATCTTTGTGTCATGACTACAAAGAGGACAAAATCCCCAACAATTTGACACATCTAAGAGTTTTTTCCTTCAGAAATAAATTTCAGGCCCTGATACTGTCCATAGTGTAGTGCATCCTCTGCTAGCAAACACTTTATTATTTACACACACAGCTACTTATTACAGTTTCATATGTACACACCCAGCTCCTTGGGAAAGTAAATCTAAGTAGTTTTAAACTGAAATTAAGTATGAAAATCCACAAAAAATGAGTTTGAACTGAAGTTTTGTTGAAAACAACAGAATACTTGTAAAGAAAACCAAATAAGAAAGCAGAATAATGCAATGGAAACATGCTGTGCCCATAACTGAGAGATCAGTGGATCAAAACCATCAATTACCCAAGTAGTTTTCAACTGAATTTAAGTATAAAAATGCGCAAAAACATTGTCTGAACTGAAGTTTTGTTAAAGACAACAGAATACTTGGAAAGAAAACCAAATGGAAAGTAGAGTATTGTAAAGGACGCATGATGTGCCCCTCACCAAGAGGTCATAGGATAAAACCATCCACTGCAAACATCTGCTCTCTTATGCAGACACCCATCTCCTTGGGAAAGTAAAGCTAAAACTGTGCAACACTTAAACCCAAGTGGTTTTCAACTGAATTTAAGTATGAAAATGCGCAAAAACATTGTCTGAACTGAAGTTTGTTAAAAACAAAAGAATACTTGGAAAGAAAACCAAATGCAAAGTAGAGTATTGCGAAGTAAGCATGATGTGCCCATCACCAAGAGGTCAATGGATCAAAACCATCCATTACCCAAGTAGTTTTTCATCGAAAGCATCCTCTGCTATGAGGCCTTTAACATCATTGAAACAGCCCCAGTGGCCTAATGGATAAGACACTGGCCTCCTAAGCCAGGGATGGTGGGCTCAAGTCCCATCTGGGGTGCGTTTCAGCAGAGTGGGGCAGCAGAAGCGTGCTGGGCCCATAACCCAGAGGGTGATGGATTGAAACCATCCTCTGCTAGCATACACTTTCTTATTTACACACCCAGCTACTTATTACACCTTCTTATGTACACACCCATCTCCTTGAGAAAGTAAAGCTAAAACTGTGCAAGACTTAAACCCAAGTGGTTTTCATTCAAATGTAAGTATGAAAATGTGCAAAAACATTGTCTGAACTGAAGTTTGTTAAAGACAACAGAATACTTGGAAAGAAAACCAAATGGAAAGTAGAGTATTGCAAAGGAAGCATGATGTGCCCATCACCAAGAGGTCAAAGGATCAAAACCATCCATTACCCAAGTAGTTTCAACTGAATGTAAGAATGAAAATATGCAAAAACATTGTCTGAGCTAAAGCTTTGTGGAAAGAAACCCAATTGGAAAGTAGACTATTGCAAAGGAAGCATGATGTGCCCGTCACCAAGAGGTCAGTGGATCAAAACCATCCATTACCCAAGTAGTTTTTCATCGAAAGCATCCTCTGCTATGAGGCCAATAACATCACTGCACAAAAAAATTAGTTTGAACTGAAGTTTTGTTGATATCAACAGAATACTTGCAAAGAAAACCAAATGACAAAGTAGAGTATTGCAAAGGAAGCATGATGTGCCCGTCACCAAGAGGTCAATGGATCAAAACCATCCATTACCCAAGTAGTTTTTCATCGAAAGCATCCTCTGCTATGAGGCCTTTAATTTCATTGAAAAAGCCCCAGTGGCCTAATAGATAAGACACTGGCCTCCTAAGCCAGGGATTGTGGGTTTGGTTTGCAGCAGAAGTGTGCTGGGCCCATAACCCAGAGGTCAATGGATTGAAACCATCCTCTGCTAGCATACACTTTCTTATTTACACACCCAGCTACTTATTGCACCTTCTTATGTACACACCCATCTCCTTGAGAAAGTAAAGCTAAAACTGTGCAAGACTTAAACCCAAGTGGTTTTCATTCAAATGTAAGTATGAAAATGTGCAAAAACATTGTCTGAACTGAAGTTTTTTAAAGACAACAGAATACTTGGAAAGAAAACCAAATGGAAAGTAGAGTATTGCAAAGGAAGCATGATGTGCCCATCACCAAGAGGTCAAAGGATCAAAACCATCCATTACCCAAGTAGTTTCAACTGAATGTAAGAATGAAAATATGCAAAAACATTGTCTGAGCTAAAGCTTTGTGGAAAGAAACCCAATTGGAAAGTAGACTATTGCAAAGGAAGCATGATGTGCCCGTCACCAAGAGGTCAGTGGATCAAAACCATCCATTACCCAAGTAGTTTTTCATCGAAAGCATCCTCTGCTATGAGGCCAATAACATCACTGCACAAAAAAATTAGTTTGAACTGAAGTTTTGTTGAAATCAACAGAATACTTGGAAAGAAAACCAAATGACAAAGTAGAGTATTGCAAAGGAAGCATGATGTGCCCGTCACCAAGAGGTCAATGGATCAAAACCATCCATTACCCAAGTAGTTTTTCATCGAAAGCATCCTCTGCTATGAGGCCTTTAACTTCATTGAAACAGCCCCAGTGGCCTAATGGATAAGGCACTGGCCTCCTAAGCCAGGGATTGTGGGTTTGGTTTGCAGCAGAAGTGTGCTGGGCCCATAACCAGAGGTCAATGGATTGAAACCATCCTCTGCTAGCATACACTTTCTTATTTACACACCCAGCTACTTATTACACTTTCTTATGTACACACCCATCTCCTTGAGGAAGTAAAGCTAAAACTGTGCAAGACTTAAACCCAAGTGGTTTTCAACTGAATTTAAGTATGAAAATGCACAAAGAAATTTGTTTGAACTGAAGCTTTGTTGAAATCAACAGAATAGTTGGAAAGAAAACCAAATGACAAAGCTGAGTATTGCAAAGGAAGTGTGATGTGTCCATAACCAATAGGTAAAAGAACCGAAACCATCCACTGCAAACATCTACTCTCTTATGCAGACACCCATCTCCTTGGGAAAGTAAAGCTAAAACTGTGCAACACTTAAACCCAAGTGGTTTTCATTCAAATGTAAGTATGAAAATGTGCAAAAACAATGTCTGAACTGAAGTTTGTTAAAGACAACAGAATACTTGGAAAGAAAACCAAATGGAAAGTAGAGTATTGCAAAGGAAGCATGATGTGCCCATCACCAAGAGGTCAAAGGATCAAAACCATCCATTACCCAAGTAGTTTTCAACTGAATGTAAGAATGAAAATATGCAAAAACATTGTCTGAACTAAAGCTTTGTGGAAAGAAAACCAATTGGAAAGTAGAGTATTGCAAAGAAAGCATGATGTGCCTGTCACCAAGATGTCAATGGATCAAAACCATCCATTACCCAAGTAGTTTTTCATCAAAAGCATCCTCTGCTATGAGGCCTTTAACATCATTGAAACAGCTCCAGTGGCCTAATGGATAAGGCACTTGCCTCCTAAGCCAGGGGTTGTGGCTTCAAGTCCCATCTGGGGTGAGTTTCAGCAGAGTGGCGCAGCGGAAGCGTGCTGGGCCCATAACCCAGAGGTCGATGGATCGAAACCATCCTCTGCTAGCATACACTTTTTTATTTACACACCCAGCTACTTATTACACTTTCTTATGTACACACCCATCTCCTTGAGAAAGTAAAGCTAAAACTATGCAAGAGTTAAACCCAAGTGGTTTTCAACTGAATTTAAGTATGAAAATGCACAAAAAATTTATTTGAACTGAAGTTTTGTTGAAATCAACAGAATACTTGGAAAGAAAACCAAATGATAAAGCTGAGTATTGCAAAGGAAGTGTGATGTGTCCATAACCAATAGGTCAAAGAATCGAAACCATCCACTGCAAACATCTACTCTCTTATGCAGACACCCATCTCCTTGAGAAAGTAAAGCTAAAACTGTGCAAGACTTAAACCCAAGTGGTTTTCAACTGAATTTAAGTATGAAAATGCACAAAAAATTTGTTTGAACTGAAGTTTTGTTGAAATCAACAGAATACTTGGAAAGAAAACCAAATGACAAAGCTGAGTATTGCAAAGGAAGTGTGATGTGTCCATAACCAATAGGTCAAAGAATCGAAACCATCCACTGCAAACGTCTACTCTCTTATGCAGACACCCATCTCCTTGGGAAAGTAAAGGTAAAACTGTGCAAGACTTAAACCCAAGTGGTTTTCAACTGAATTTAAGTATGAAAATGCACAAAAAATTTGTTTGAAATGAAGTTTTCTTGAAATCAACAGAATACTTGGAAAGAAAACCAAATGACAAAGCTGAGTATTGCAAAGGAAGTGTGATGTGTCCATAACCAATAGGTCAAAGAATCGAAACCATCCACTGCAAACGTCTACTCTCTTATGCAGACACCCATCTCCTTGGGAAAGTAAAGGTAAAACTGTGCAAGACTTAAACCCAAGTGGTTTTCAACTGAATTTAAGTATGAAAATGCACAAAAAATTTGTTTGAACTGAAGTTTTGTTGAAATCAACAGAATACTTGGCAAGAAAACCAAATGACAAAGCTGAGTATTGCAAAGGAAGTGTGATGTGTCCATAACCAATAGGTCAAAGAATCGAAACCATCCACTGCAAACGTCTACTCTCTTATGCAGACACCCATCTCCTTGAGAAAGTAAAGGTAAAACTGTGCAACACTTAAACCCAAGTGGTTTTCATTCAAATGTAAGTATGAAAATGCGCAAAAACATTGTCTGAACTGAAGTTTGTTAAAGACAACAGAATACTTGTTAAGAAAACCAAATGGAAAGTAGAGTATTGCAAAGGAAGCATGATGTGCCCATCACCAAGAGGTCAAAGGATCAAAACCATCCATTACCCAAGTAGTTTTCAACTGAATGTAAGAATGAAAATATGCAAAAACATTGTCTGAACTAAAGCTTTGTGGAAAGAAAACCAATTGGAAAGTAGAGTATTGCAAAGAAAGCATGATGTGCCTGTCACCAAGAGGTCAATGGATCAAAACCATCCATTACCCAAGTAGTTTTTCATCAAAAGCATCCTCTGCTATGAGGCCTTTAACATCATTGAAACAGCCCCAGTAGCCTAATGGATAAGGCACTGGCCTCCTAAGCCAGGGATTGTGGGTTCAAGTCCCATCTGGGGTGAGTTTCAGCAGAGTGGCGCAGCGGAAGCGTGCTGGGCCCATAACCCAGAGGTCGATGGATCGAAACCATCCTCTGCTAGCATACACTTTCTTATTTACACACCCAGCTACTTATTACACTTTCTTATGTACACACCCATCTCCTTGAGAAAGTAAAGCTAAAACTGTGCAAGACTTAAACCCAATTGGTTTTCAACTGAATTTAAGTATGAAAATGCACAAAACATTTGTTTGAACTGAAGTTTTGTTGAAATCAACAGAATACTTGGAAAGAAATCCAAATGATAAAGCTGAGTATTGCAAAGGAAGTGTGATGTGTCCATAACCAATAGGTCAAAGAATCGAAACCATCCACTGCAAACATCTACTCTCTTATGCAGACACCCATCTCCTTGAGAAAGTAAAGCTAAAACTGTGCAAGACTTAAACCCAAGTGGTTTTCAACTGAATTTAAGTATGAAAATGCACAAAAAATTAGTTTGAACTGAAGTTTTGTTGAAATCAACAGAATACTTGGAAAGAAAACCAAATGACAAAGCTGAGTATTGCAAAGGAAGTGTGATGTGTCCATAACCAATAGGTCAAAGAATCGAAACCATCCACTGCAAACGTCTACTCTCTTATGCAGACACCCATCTCCTTGGGAAAGTAAAGGTAAAACTGTGCAAGACTTAAACCCAAGTGGTTTTCAACTGAATTTAAGTATGAAAATGCACAAAAAATTTGTTTGAACTGAAGTTTTCTTGAAATCAACAGAATACTTGGAAAGAAAACCAAATGACAAAGCTGAGTATTGCAAAGGAAGTGTGATGTGTCCATAACCAATAGGTCAAAGAATCGAAACCATCCACTGCAAACGTCTACTCTCTTATGCAGACACCCATCTCCTTGGGAAAGTAAAGGTAAAACTGTGCAAGACTTAAACCCAAGTGGTTTTCAACTGAATTTAAGTATGAAAATGCACAAAAAATTTGTTTGAACTGAAGTTTTGTTGAAATCAACAGAATACTTGGAAAGAAAACCAAATGACAAAGCTGAGTATTGCAAAGGAAGTGTGATGTGTCCATAACCAATAGGTCAAAGAATCGAAACCATCCACTGCAAACGTCTACTCTCTTATGCAGACACCCATCTCCTTGAGAAAGTAAAGGTAAAACTGTGCAACACTTAAACCCAAGTGGTTTTCATTCAAATGTAAGTATGAAAATGCGCAAAAACATTGTCTGAACTGAAGTTTGTTAAAGACAACAGAATACTTGTTAAGAAAACCAAATGGAAAGTAGAGTATTGCAAAGGAAGCATGATGTGCCCATCACCAAGAGGTCAAAGGATCAAAACCATCCATTACCCAAGTAGTTTTCAACTGAATGTAAGAATGAAAATATGCAAAAACATTGTCTGAACTAAAGCTTTGTGGAAAGAAAACCAATTGGAAAGTAGAGTATTGCAAAGAAAGCATGATGTGCCTGTCACCAAGAGGTCAATGGATCAAAACCATCCATTACCCAAGTAGTTTTTCATCAAAAGCATCCTCTGCTATGAGGCCTTTAACATCATTGAAACAGCCCCAGTATCCTAATGGATAAGGCACTGGCCTCCTAAGCCTTGTGAGTTCAAGTCCCATCTGGGGTGAGTTTCAGCAGAGTGGCGCAGCGGAAGCGTGCTGGGCCCATAACCCAGAGGTCGATGGATCGAAACCATCCTCTGCTAGCATACACTTTCTTATTTACACACCCAGCTACTTATTACACTTTCTTATGTACACACCCATCTCCTTGAGAAAGTAAAGCTAAAACTGTGCAAGACTTAAACCCAATTGGTTTTCAACTGAATTTAAGTATGAAAATGCACAAAACATTTGTTTGAACTGAAGTTTTGTTGAAATCAACAGAATACTTGGAAAGAAATCCAAATGATAAAGCTGAGTATTGCAAAGGAAGTGTGATGTGTCCATAACCAATAGGTCAAAGAATCGAAACCATCCACTGCAAACATCTACTCTCTTATGCAGACACCCATCTCCTTGAGAAAGTAAAGCTAAAACTGTGCAAGACTTAAACCCAAGTGGTTTTCAACTGAATTTAAGTATGAAAATGCACAAAAAATTTGTTTGAACTGAAGTTTTGTTGAAATCAACAGAATACTTGGAAAGAAAACCAAATGACAAAGCTGAGTATTGCAAAGGAAGTGTGATGTGTCCATAACCAATAGGTCAAAGAATCGAAACCATCCACTGCAAACGTCTACTCTCTTATGCAGACACCCATCTCCTTGGGAAAGTAAAGGTAAAACTGTGCAAGACTTAAACCCAAGTGGTTTTCAACTGAATTTAAGTATGAAAATGCACAAAAAATTTGTTTGAACTGAAGTTTTGTTGAAATCAACAGAATACTTGGAAAGAAAACCAAATGACAAAGCTGAGTATTGCAAAGGAAGTGTGATGTGTCCATAACCAATAGGTCAAAGAATCGAAACCATCCACTGCAAACGTCTACTCTCTTATGCAGACACCCATCTCCTTGAGAAAGTAAAGGTAAAACTGTGCAACACTTAAACCCAAGTGGTTTTCATTCAAATGTAAGTATGAAAATGCGCAAAAACATTGTCTGAACTGAAGTTTGTTAAAGACAACAGAATACTTGTTAAGAAAACCAAATGGAAAGTAGAGTATTGCAAAGGAATCATGATGTGCCCATCACCAAGAGGTCAAAGGATCAAAACCATCCATTACCCAAGTAGTTTTCAACTGAATGTAAGAATGAAAATATGCAAAAACATTGTCTGAACTAAAGCTTTGTGGAAAGAAAACCAATTGGAAAGTAGAGTATTGCAAAGAAAGCATGATGTGCCTGTCACCAAGAGGTCAATGGATCAAAACCATCCATTACCCAAGTAGTTTTTCATCAAAAGCATCCTCTGCTATGAGGCCTTTAACATCATTGAAACAGCCCCAGTATCCTAATGGATAAGGCACTGGCCTCCTAAGCCAGGGATTGTGGGTTCAAGTCCCATCTGGGGTGAGTTTCAGCAGAGTGGCGCAGCGGAAGCGTGCTGGGCCCATAACCCAGAGGTCGATGGATCGAAACCATCCTCTGCTAGCATACACTTTCTTATTTACACACCCAGCTACTTATTACACTTTCTTATGTACACACCCATCTCCTTGAGAAAGTAAAGCTAAAACTATGCAAGACTTAAACCCAAGTGGTTTTCAACTGAATGTAAGTATGAAAATGGACAAAAAATTTATTTGAACTGAAGTTTTGTTGAAATCAACAGAATACTTGGAAAGAAAACCAAATGATAAAGCTGAGTATTGCAAAGGAAGTGTGATGTGTCCATAACCAATAGGTCAAAGAATCGAAACCATCCACTGCAAACATCTACTCTCTTATGCAGACACCCACCTCCTTGAGAAAGTAAAGCTAAAACTGTGCAAGACTTAAACCCAAGTGGTTTTCAACTGAATTTAAGTATGAAAATGCACAAAAAATTTGTTTGAACTGAAGTTTTGTTGAAATCAACAGAATACTTGGAAAGAAAACCAAATGACAAAGCTGAGTATTGCAAAGGAAGTGTGATGTGTCCATAACCAATAGGTCAAAGAATCGAAACCATCCACTGCAAACGTCTACTCTCTTATGCAGACACCCATCTCCTTGAGAAAGTAAAGCTAAAACTGTGCAAGACTTAAACCCAAGTGGTTTTCAACTGAATTTAAGTATGAAAATGCACAAAAAATTTGTTTGAACTGAAGTTTTGTTGAAATCAACAGAATACTTGGAAAGAAAACCAAATGACAAAGCTGAGTATTGCAAAGGAAGTGTGATGTGTCCATAACCAATAGGTCAAAGAATCGAAACCATCCACTGCAAACGTCTACTCTCTTATGCAGACACCCATCTCCTTGGGAAAGTAAAGGTAAAACTGTGCAAGACTTAAACCCAAGTGGTTTTCAACTGAATTTAAGTATGAAAATGCACAAAAATTTGTTTGAACTGAAGTTTTGTTGAAATCAACAGAATACTTGGAAAGAAAACCAAATGACAAAGCTGAGTATTGCAAAGGAAGTGTGATGTGTCCATAACCAATAGGTCAAAGAATCGAAACCATCCACTGCAAGCGTCTACTCTCTTATGCAGACACCCATCTCCTTGGGAAAGTAAAGGTAAAACTGTGCAACACTTAAACCCAAGTGGTTTTCATTCAAATGTAAGTATGAAAATGCGTAAAAACATTGTCTGAACTGAAGTTTGTTAAAGACAACAGAATACTTGTTAAGAAAACCAAATGGAAAGTAGAGTATTGCAAAGGAATCATGATGTGCCCATCACCAAGAGGTCAAAGGATCAAAACCATCCATTACCCAAGTAGTTTTCAACTGAATGTAAGAATGAAAATATGCAAAAACATTGTCTGAACTAAAGCTTTGTGGAAAGAAAACCAATTGGAAAGTAGAGTATTGCAAAGAAAGCATGATGTGCCTGTCACCAAGAGGTCAATGGATCAAAACCATCCATTACCCAAGTAGTTTTTCATCAAAAGCATCCTCTGCTATGAGGCCTTTAACATCATTGAAACAGCCCCAGTGGCCTAATGGATAAGGCACTGGCCTCCTAAGCCAGGGATTGTGGGTTCAAGTCCCATCTGGGGTGAGTTTCAGCAGAGTGGCGCAGCGAGGCGTGCTGGGCCCATAACCCAGAGGTCGATGGATCGAAACCATCCTCTGCTAGCATACACTTTCTTATTTACACACCCAGCTACTTATTACACTTTCTTATGTACACACCCATCTCCTTGAGAAAGTAAAGCTAAAACTGTGCAAGACTTAAACCCAATTGGTTTTCAACTGAATTTAAGTATGAAAATGCACAAAACATTTGTTTGAACTGAAGTTTTGTTGAAATCAACAGAATACTTGGAAAGAAATCCAAATGATAAAGCTGAGTATTGCAAAGGAAGTGTGATGTGTCCATAACCAATAGGTCAAAGAATCGAAACCATCCACTGCAAACATCTACTCTCTTATGCAGACACCCATCTCCTTGAGAAAGTAAAGCTAAAACTGTGCAAGACTTAAACCCAAGTGGTTTTCAACTGAATTTAAGTATGAAAATGCACAAAAAATTTGTTTGAACTGAAGTTTTGTTGAAATCAACAGAATACTTGGAAAGAAAACCAAATGACAAAGCTGAGTATTGCAAAGGAAGTGTGATGTGTCCATAACCAATAGGTCAAAGAATCGAAACCATCCACTGCAAACGTCTACTCTCTTATGCAGACACCCATCTCCTTGGGAAAGTAAAGGTAAAACTGTGCAAGACTTAAACCCAAGTGGTTTTCAACTGAATTTAAGTATGAAAATGCACAAAAAATTTGTTTGAACTGAAGTTTTCTTGAAATCAACAGAATACTTGGAAAGAAAACCAAATGACAAAGCTGAGTATTGCAAAGGAAGTGTGATGTGTCCATAACCAATAGGTCAAAGAATCGAAACCATCCACTGCAAACGTCTACTCTCTTATGCAGACACCCATCTCCTTGGGAAAGTAAAGGTAAAACTGTGCAACACTTAAACCCAAGTGGTTTTCATTCAAATGTAAGTATGAAAATGCGCAAAAACATTGTCTGAACTGAAGTTTGTTAAAGACAACAGAATACTTGTTAAGAAAACCAAATGGAAAGTAGAGTATTGCAAAGGAATCATGATGTGCCCATCACCAAGAGGTCAAAGGATCAAAACCATCCATTACCCAAGTAGTTTTCAACTGAATGTAAGAATGAAAATATGCAAAAACATTGTCTGAACTAAAGCTTTGTGGAAAGAAAACCAATTGGAAAGTAGAGTATTGCAAAGAAAGCATGATGTGCCTGTCACCAAGAGGTCAATGGATCAAAACCATCCATTACCCAAGTAGTTTTTCATCAAAAGCATCCTCTGCTATGAGGCCTTTAACATCATTGAAACAGCCCCAGTGGCCTAATGGATAAGGCACTGGCCTCCTAAGCCAGGGATTGTGGGTTCAAGTCCCATCTGGGGTGAGTTTCAGCAGAGTGGCGCAGCGGAGGCGTGCTGGGCCCATAACCCAGAGGTCGATGGATCGAAACCATCCTCTGCTAGCATACACTTTCTTATTTACACACCCAGCTACTTATTACACTTTCTTATGTACACACCCATCTCCTTGAGAAAGTAAAGCTAAAACTGTGCAAGACTTAAACCCAATTGGTTTTCAACTGAATTTAAGTATGAAAATGCACAAAACATTTGTTTGAACTGAAGTTTTGTTGAAATCAACAGAATACTTGGAAAGAAATCCAAATGATAAAGCTGAGTATTGCAAAGGAAGTGTGATGTGTCCATAACCAATAGGTCAAAGAATCGAAACCATCCACTGCAAACATCTACTCTCTTATGCAGACACCCATCTCCTTGAGAAAGTAAAGCTAAAACTGTGCAAGACTTAAACCCAAGTGGTTTTCAACTGAATTTAAGTATGAAAATGCACAAAAAATTTGTTTGAACTGAAGTTTTGTTGAAATCAACAGAATACTTGGAAAGAAAACCAAATGACAAAGCTGAGTATTGCAAAGGAAGTGTGATGTGTCCATAACCAATAGGTCAAAGAATCGAAACCATCCACTGCAAACGTCTACT
Organism: Xyrauchen texanus; assembly: GCF_025860055.1. Lineage (NCBI taxonomy): Eukaryota > Metazoa > Chordata > Actinopteri > Cypriniformes > Catostomidae > Xyrauchen > Xyrauchen texanus. The sequence continues at coordinate 8,004,746 of NC_068284.1, read as the reverse complement.
CTCTTATGCAGACACCCATCTCCTTGGGAAAGTAAAAGGTAAAACTGTGCAAGACTTAAACCCAAGTGGTTTTCAACTGAATTTAAGTATGAAAATGCACAAAAAATTTGTTTGAACTGAAGTTTTCTTGAAATCAACAGAATACTTGGAAAGAAAACCAAATGACAAAGCTGAGTATTGCAAAGGAAGTGTGATGTGTCCATAACCAATAGGTCAAAGAATCGAAACCATCCACTGCAAGCGTCTACTCTCTTATGCAGACACCCATCTCCTTGGGAAAGTAAAGGTAAAACTGTGCAACACTTAAACCCAAGTGGTTTTCATTCAAATGTAAGTATGAAAATGCTTAAAAACATTGTCTGAACTGAAGTTTGTTAAAGACAACAGAATACTTGGAAAGAAAACCAAATGGAAAGTAGAGTATTGCAAAGGAAGCATGATGTGCCCATCACCAAGAGGTCAAAGGATCAAAACCATCCATTACCCAAGTAGTTTTCAACTGAATGTAAGAATGAAAATATGCAAAAACATTGTCTGAACTAAAGCTTTGTGGAAAGAAAACCAATTGGAAAGTAGAGTATTGCAAAGAAAGCATGATGTGCCTGTCACCAAGAGGTCAATGGATCAAAACCATCCATTACCCAAGTAGTTTTTCATCAAAAGCATCCTCTGCTATGAGGCCTTTAACATCATTGAAACAGCCCCAGTATCCTAATGGATAAGGCACTGGCCTCCTAAGCCAGGGATTGTGGGTTCAAGTCCCATCTGGGGTGAGTTTCAGCAGAGTGGCGCAGCGAGGCGTGCTGGGCCCATAACCCAGAGGTCGATGGATCGAAACCATCCTCTGCTAGCATACACTTTCTTATTTACACACCCAGCTACTTATTACACTTTCTTATGTACACACCCATCTCCTTGAGAAAGTAAAGCTAAAACTATGCAAGACTTAAACCCAAGTGGTTTTCAACTGAATGTAAGTATGAAAATGGACAAAAAATTTATTTGAACTGAAGTTTTGTTGAAATCAACAGAATACTTGGAAAGAAAACCAAATGATAAAGCTGAGTATTGCAAAGGAAGTGTGATGTGTCCATAACCAATAGGTCAAAGAATCGAAACCATCCACTGCAAACATCTACTCTCTTATGCAGACACCCATCTCCTTGAGAAAGTAAAGCTAAAACTGTGCAAGACTTAAACCCAAGTGGTTTTCAACTGAATTTAAGTATGAAAATGCACAAAAAATTTGTTTGAACTGAAGTTTTGTTGAAATCAACAGAATACTTGGAAAGAAAACCAAATGACAAAGCTGAGTATTGCAAAGGAAGTGTGATGTGTCCATAACCAATAGGTCAAAGAATCGAAACCATCCACTGCAAACGTCTACTCTCTTATGCAGACACCCATCTCCTTGAGAAAGTAAAGCTAAAACTGTGCAAGACTTAAACCCAAGTGGTTTTCAACTGAATTTAAGTATGAAAATGCACAAAAAATTTGTTTGAACTGAAGTTTTGTTGAAATCAACAGAATACTTGGAAAGAAAACCAAATGACAAAGCTGAGTATTGCAAAGGAAGTGTGATGTGTCCATAACCAATAGGTCAAAGAATCGAAACCATCCACTGCAAGCGTCTACTCTCTTATGCAGACACCCATCTCCTTGGGAAAGTAAAGGTAAAACTGTGCAAGACTTAAACCCAAGTGGTTTTCAACTGAATTTAAGTATGAAAATGCACAAAAAATTTGTTTGAACTGAAGTTTTGTTGAAATCAACAGAATACTTGGAAAGAAAACCAAATGACAAAGCTGAGTATTGCAAAGGAAGTGTGATGTGTCCATAACCAATAGGTCAAAGAATCGAAACCATCCACTGCAAACGTCTACTCTCTTATGCAGACACCCATCTCCTTGGGAAAGTAAAGGTAAAACTGTGCAACACTTAAACCCAAGTGGTTTTCATTCAAATGTAAGTATGAAAATGCGCAAAAACATTGTCTGAACTGAAGTTTGTTAAAGACAACAGAATACTTGTTAAGAAAACCAAATGGAAAGTAGAGTATTGCAAAGGAAGCATGATGTGCCCATCACCAAGAGGTCAAAGGATCAAAACCATCCATTACCCAAGTAGTTTTCAACTGAATGTAAGAATGAAAATATGCAAAAACATTGTCTGAACTAAAGCTTTGTGGAAAGAAAACCAATTGGAAAGTAGAGTATTGCAAAGAAAGCATGATGTGCCTGTCACCAAGAGGTCAATGGATCAAAACCATCCATTACCCAAGTAGTTTTTCATCAAAAGCATCCTCTGCTATGAGGCCTTTAACATCATTGAAACAGCCCCAGTGGCCTAATGGATAAGGCACTGGCCTCCTAAGCCAGGGATTGTGGGTTCAAGTCCCATCTGGGGTGAGTTTCAGCAGAGTGGCGCAGCGAGGCGTGCTGGGCCCATAACCCAGAGGTCGATGGATCGAAACCATCCTCTGCTAGCATACACTTTCTTATTTACACACCCAGCTACTTATTACACTTTCTTATGTACACACCCATCTCCTTGAGAAAGTAAAGCTAAAACTGTGCAAGACTTAAACCCAATTGGTTTTCAACTGAATTTAAGTATGAAAATGCACAAAACATTTGTTTGAACTGAAGTTTTGTTGAAATCAACAGAATACTTGGAAAGAAATCCAAATGATAAAGCTGAGTATTGCAAAGGAAGTGTGATGTGTCCATAACCAATAGGTCAAAGAATCGAAACCATCCACTGCAAACATCTACTCTCTTATGCAGACACCCATCTCCTTGAGAAAGTAAAGCTAAAACTGTGCAAGACTTAAACCCAAGTGGTTTTCAACTGAATTTAAGTATGAAAATGCACAAAAAATTTGTTTGAACTGAAGTTTTGTTGAAATCAACAGAATACTTGGAAAGAAAACCAAATGACAAAGCTGAGTATTGCAAAGGAAGTGTGATGTGTCCATAACCAATAGGTCAAAGAATCGAAACCATCCACTGCAAACGTCTACTCTCTTATGCAGACACCCATCTCCTTGGGAAAGTAAAAGGTAAAACTGTGCAAGACTTAAACCCAAGTGGTTTTCAACTGAATTTAAGTATGAAAATGCACAAAAAATTTGTTTGAACTGAAGTTTTCTTGAAATCAACAGAATACTTGGAAAGAAAACCAAATGACAAAGCTGAGTATTGCAAAGGAAGTGTGATGTGTCCATAACCAATAGGTCAAAGAATCGAAACCATCCACTGCAAACGTCTACTCTCTTATGCAGACACCCATCTCCTTGGGAAAGTAAAGGTAAAACTGTGCAACACTTAAACCCAAGTGGTTTTCATTCAAATGTAAGTATGAAAATGCGCAAAAACATTGTCTGAACTGAAGTTTGTTAAAGACAACAGAATACTTGGAAAGAAAACCAAATGGAAAGTAGAGTATTGCAAAGGAATCATGATGTGCCCATCACCAAGAGGTCAAAGGATCAAAACCATCCATTACCCAAGTAGTTTTCAACTGAATGTAAGAATGAAAATATGCAAAAACATTGTCTGAACTAAAGCTTTGTGGAAAGAAAACCAATTGGAAAGTAGAGTATTGCAAAGAAAGCATGATGTGCCTGTCACCAAGAGGTCAATGGATCAAAACCATCCATTACCCAAGTAGTTTTTCATCAAAAGCATCCTCTGCTATGAGGCCTTTAACATCATTGAAACAGCCCCAGTATCCTAATGGATAAGGCACTGGCCTCCTAAGCCAGGGATTGTGGGTTCAAGTCCCATCTGGGGTGAGTTTCAGCAGAGTGGCGCAGCGAGGCGTGCTGGGCCCATAACCCAGAGGTCGATGGATCGAAACCATCCTCTGCTAGCATACACTTTCTTATTTACACACCCAGCTACTTATTACACTTTCTTATGTACACACCCATCTCCTTGAGAAAGTAAAGCTAAAACTATGCAAGACTTAAACCCAAGTGGTTTTCAACTGAATGTAAGTATGAAAATGGACAAAAAATTTATTTGAACTGAAGTTTTGTTGAAATCAACAGAATACTTGGAAAGAAAACCAAATGATAAAGCTGAGTATTGCAAAGGAAGTGTGATGTGTCCATAACCAATAGGTCAAAGAATCGAAACCATCCACTGCAAACATCTACTCTCTTATGCAGACACCCACCTCCTTGAGAAAGTAAAGCTAAAACTGTGCAAGACTTAAACCCAAGTGGTTTTCAACTGAATTTAAGTATGAAAATGCACAAAAAATTTGTTTGAACTGAAGTTTTGTTGAAATCAACAGAATACTTGGAAAGAAAACCAAATGACAAAGCTGAGTATTGCAAAGGAAGTGTGATGTGTCCATAACCAATAGGTCAAAGAATCGAAACCATCCACTGCAAGCGTCTACTCTCTTATGCAGACACCCATCTCCTTGGGAAAGTAAAGGTAAAACTGTGCAAGACTTAAACCCAAGTGGTTTTCAACTGAATTTAAGTATGAAAATGCACAAAAAATTTGTTTGAACTGAAGTTTTCTTGAAATCAACAGAATACTTGGAAAGAAAACCAAATGACAAAGCTGAGTATTGCAAAGGAAGTGTGATGTGTCCATAACCAATAGGTCAAAGAATCGAAACCATCCACTGCAAACGTCTACTCTCTTATGCAGACACCCATCTCCTTGAGAAAGTAAAGGTAAAACTGTGCAACACTTAAACCCAAGTGGTTTTCATTCAAATGTAAGTATGAAAATGCGTAAAAACATTGTCTGAACTGAAGTTTGTTAAAGACAACAGAATACTTGGAAAGAAAACCAAATGGAAAGTAGAGTATTGCAAAGGAAGCATGATGTGCCCATCACCAAGAGGTCAAAGGATCAAAACCATCCATTACCCAAGTAGTTTTCAACTGAATGTAAGAATGAAAATATGCAAAAACATTGTCTGAACTAAAGCTTTGTGGAAAGAAAACCAATTGGAAAGTAGAGTATTGCAAAGAAAGCATGATGTGCCTGTCACCAAGAGGTCAATGGATCAAAACCATCCATTACCCAAGTAGTTTTTCATCAAAAGCATCCTCTGCTATGAGGCCTTTAACATCATTGAAACAGCCCCAGTAGCCTAATGGATAAGGCACTGGCCTCCTAAGCCTTGTGAGTTCAAGTCCCATCTGGGGTGAGTTTCAGCAGAGTGGCGCAGCGAAGCGTGCTGGGCCCATAACCCAGAGGTCGATGGATCGAAACCATCCTCTGCTAGCATACACTTTCTTATTTACACACCCAGCTACTTATTACACTTTCTTATGTACACACCCATCTCCTTGAGAAAGTAAAGCTAAAACTATGCAAGACTTAAACCCAAGTGGTTTTCAACTGAATGTAAGTATGAAAATGGACAAAAAATTTATTTGAACTGAAGTTTTGTTGAAATCAACAGAATACTTGGAAAGAAAACCAAATGATAAAGCTGAGTATTGCAAAGGAAGTGTGATGTGTCCATAACCAATAGGTCAAAGAATCGAAACCATCCACTGCAAACATCTACTCTCTTATGCAGACACCCATCTCCTTGAGAAAGTAAAGCTAAAACTGTGCAAGACTTAAACCCAAGTGGTTTTCAACTGAATTTAAGTATGAAAATGCACAAAAAATTTGTTTGAACTGAAGTTTTGTTGAAATCAACAGAATACTTGGAAAGAAAACCAAATGACAAAGCTGAGTATTGCAAAGGAAGTGTGATGTGTCCATAACCAATAGGTCAAAGAATCGAAACCATCCACTGCAAACGTCTACTCTCTTATGCAGACACCCATCTCCTTGAGAAAGTAAAGGTAAAACTGTGCAACACTTAAACCCAAGTGGTTTTCATTCAAATGTAAGTATGAAAATGCGCAAAAACATTGTCTGAACTGAAGTTTGTTAAAGACAACAGAATACTTGTTAAGAAAACCAAATGGAAAGTAGAGTATTGCAAAGGAAGCATGATGTGCCCATCACCAAGAGGTCAAAGGATCAAAACCATCCATTACCCAAGTAGTTTTCAACTGAATGTAAGAATGAAAATATGCAAAAACATTGTCTGAACTAAAGCTTTGTGGAAAGAAAACCAATTGGAAAGTAGAGTATTGCAAAGAAAGCATGATGTGCCTGTCACCAAGAGGTCAATGGATCAAAACCATCCATTACCCAAGTAGTTTTTCATCAAAAGCATCCTCTGCTATGAGGCCTTTAACATCGTTGAAACAGCCCCAGTGGCCTAATGGATAAGGCACTGGCCTCCTAAGCCTTGTGGGTTCAAGTCCCATCTGGGGTGATTTTCAGCAGAGTAGCGCAGCGAGGCGTGCTGGGCCCATAACCCAGAGGTCGATGGATCGAAACCATCCTCTGCTAGCATACACTTTCTTATTTACACACCCAGCTACTTATTACACTTTCTTATGTACACACCCATCTCCTTGAGAAAGTAAAGCTAAAACTATGCAAGACTTAAACCCAAGTGGTTTTCAACTGAATGTAAGTATGAAAATGGACAAAAAATTTATTTGAACTGAAGTTTTGTTGAAATCAACAGAATACTTGGAAAGAAAACCAAATGATAAAGCTGAGTATTGCAAAGGAAGTGTGATGTGTCCATAACCAATAGGTCAAAGAATCGAAACCATCCACTGCAAACATCTACTCTCTTATGCAGACACCCATCTCCTTGAGAAAGTAAAGCTAAAACTGTGCAAACTGTGCAAGACTTAAACCCAATTGGTTTTCAACTGAATTTAAGTATGAAAATGCACAAAACATTTGTTTGAACTGAAGTTTTCTTGAAATCAACAGAATACTTGGAAAGAAAACCAAATGACAAAGCTGAGTATTGCAAAGGAAGTGTGATGTGTCCATAACCAATAGGTCAAAGAATCGAAACCATCCACTGCAAACATCTACTCTCTTATGCAGACACCCATCTCCTTGAGAAAGTAAAGCTAAAACTGTGCAAGACTTAAGCCCAAGTGGTTTCAACTGAATTTAAGTATGAAAATGCACAAAAAATTTGTTTGAACTGAAGTTTTGTTGAAATCAACAGAATACTTGGAAAGAAAACCAAATGATAAAGCTGAGTATTGCAAAGGAAGTGATGTGTCCATAACCAATAGGTCAAAGAATCGAAACCATCCACTGCAAACGTCTACTCTCTTATGCAGACACCCATCTCCTTGGGAAAGTAAAGCTAAAACTGTGCAAGACTTAAACCCAATTGGTTTTCAACTGAATTTAAGTATGAAAATGCACAAAACATTTGTTTGAACTGAAGTTTTGTTGAAATCAACAGAATACTTGGAAGAAAACCAAATGACAAAGCTGAGTATTGCAAAGGAAGTGTGATGTGTCCATAACCAATAGGTCAAAGAATCGAAACCATCCACTGCAAACATCTACTCTCTTATGCAGACACCCATCTCCTTGAGAAAGTAAAGCTAAAACTGTGCAAGACTTAAACCCAAGTGGTTTTCAACTGAATTTAAGTATGAAAATGCACAAAAAATTTGTTTGAACTGAAGTTTTGTTGAAATCAACAGAATACTTGGAAAGAAAACCAAATGATAAAGCTGAGTATTGCAAAGGAAGTGTGATGTGTCCATAACCAATAGGTCAAAGAATCGAAACCATCCACTGCAAACGTCTACTCTCTTATGCAGACACCCATCTCCTTGGGAAAGTAAAGGTAAAACTGTGCAAGACTTAAACCCAAGTGGTTTTCAACTGAATTTAAGTATGAAAATGCACAAAAAATTTGTTTGAACTGAAGTTTTGTTGAAATCAACAGAATACTTGGAAAGAAAACCAAATGACAAAGCTGAGTATTGCAAAGGAAGTGTGATGTGTCCATAACCAATAGGTCAAAGAATCGAAACCATCCACTGCAAACGTCTACTCTCTTATGCAGACACCCATCTCCTTGGGAAAGTAAAGGTAAAACTGTGCAAGACTTAAACCCAAGTGGTTTTCAACTGAATTTAAGTATGAAAATGCACAAAAAATTTGTTTGAACTGAAGTTTTGTTGAAATCAACAGAATACTTGGAAAGAAAACCAAATGACAAAGCTGAGTATTGCAAAGGAAGTGTGATGTGTCCATAACCAATAGGTCAAAGAATCGAAACCATCCACTGCAAACGTCTACTCTCTTATGCAGACACCCATCTCCTTGGGAAAGTAAAGGTAAAACTGTGCAACACTTAAACCCAAGTGGTTTTCATTCAAATGTAAGTATGAAAATGCTGCAAAAACATTGTCTGAACTGAAGTTTGTTAAAGACAACAGAATACTTGTTAAGAAAACCAAATGGAAAGTAGAGTATTGCAAAGGAAGCATGATGTGCCCATCACCAAGAGGTCAAAGGATCAAAACCATCCATTACCCAAGTAGTTTTCAACTGAATGTAAGAATGAAAATATGCAAAAACATTGTCTGAACTAAAGCTTTGTGGAAAGAAAACCAATTGGAAAGTAGAGTATTGCAAAGAAAGCATGATGTGCCTGTCACCAAGAGGTCAATGGATCAAAACCATCCATTACCCAAGTAGTTTTTCATCAAAAGCATCCTCTGCTATGAGGCCTTTAACATCATTGAAACAGCCCCAGTGGCCTAATGGATAAGGCACTGGCCTCCTAAGCCTTGTGGGTTCAAGTCCCATCTGGGGTGAGTTTCAGCAGAGTGGCGCTAGCGAGGCGTGCTGGGCCCATAACCCAGAGGTCGATGGATCGAAACCATCCTCTGCTAGCATACACTTTCTTATTTACACACCCAGCTACTTATTACACTTTCTTATGTACACACCCATCTCCTTGAGAAAGTAAAGCTAAAACTGTGCAAGACTTAAACCCAATTGGTTTTCAACTGAATTTAAGTATGAAAATGCACAAAACATTTGTTTGAACTGAAGTTTTGTTGAAATCAACAGAATACTTGGAAAGAAAACCAAATGATAAAGCTGAGTATTGCAAAGGAAGTGTGATGTGTCCATAACCAATAGGTCAAAGAATCGAAACCATCCACTGCAAACATCTACTCTCTTATGCAGACACCCATCTCCTTGAGAAAGTAAAGCTAAAACTGTGCAAACTGTGCAAGACTTAAACCCAAGTGGTTTTCAACTGAATTTAAGTATGAAAATGCACAAAAAATTTGTTTGAACTGAAGTTTTCTTGAAATCAACAGAATACTTGGAAAGAAAACCAAATGACAAAGCTGAGTATTGCAAAGGAAGTGTGATGTGTCCATAACCAATAGGTCAAAGAATCGAAACCATCCACTGCAAACGTCTACTCTCTTATGCAGACACCCATCTCCTTGAGAAAGTAAAGGTAAAACTGTGCAACACTTAAACCCAAGTGGTTTTCATTCAAATGTAAGTATGAAAATGCGCAAAAACATTGTCTGAACTGAAGTTTGTTAAAGACAACAGAATACTTGGAAAGAAAACCAAATGGAAAGTAGAGTATTGCAAAGGAAGCATGATGTGCCCATCACCAAGAGGTCAAAGGATCAAAACCATCCATTACCCAAGTAGTTTTCAACTGAATGTAAGAATGAAAATATGCAAAAACATTGTCTGAACTAAAGCTTTGTGGAAAGAAAACCAATTGGAAAGTAGAGTATTGCAAAGAAAGCATGATGTGCCTGTCACCAAGAGGTCAATGGATCAAAACCATCCATTACCCAAGTAGTTTTTCATCAAAAGCATCCTCTGCTATGAGGCCTTTAACATCATTGAAACAGCCCCAGTATCCTAATGGATAAGGCACTGGCCTCCTAAGCCTTGTGAGTTCAAGTCCCATCTGGGGTGAGTTTCAGCAGAGTGGCGCAGCGGAAGCGTGCTGGGCCCATAACCCAGAGGTCGATGGATCGAAACCATCCTCTGCTAGCATACACTTTCTTATTTACACACCCAGCTACTTATTACACTTTCTTATGTACACACCCATCTCCTTGAGAAAGTAAAGCTAAAACTGTGCAAGACTTAAACCCAATTGGTTTTCAACTGAATTTAAGTATGAAAATGCACAAAACATTTGTTTGAACTGAAGTTTTGTTGAAATCAACAGAATACTTGGAAAGAAAACCAAATGACAAAGCTGAGTATTGCAAAGGAAGTGTGATGTGTCCATAACCAATAGGTCAAAGAATCGAAACCATCCACTGCAAACGTCTACTCTCTTATGCAGACAATTGCAATTGGAAAGTAGAGTATTGCAAAGAAAGCATGATGTGCCTGTCACCAAGAGGTCAATGGATCAAAACCATCCATTACCCAAGTAGTTTTTCATCAAAAGCATCCTCTGCTATGAGGCCTTTAACATCATTGAAACAGCCCCAGTATCCTAATGAATAAGGCACTGGCCTCCTAAGCCTTGTGAGTTCAAGTCCCACCTGGGGTGAGTTTCAGCAGAGTGGCATGGAAGGCGTGCTGGGCCCATAACCCAGAGGTCGATGGATCGAAACCATCCTCTGCTAGCATACACTTTCTTATTTACACACCCAGCTACTTATTACACTTTCTTATGTACACACCCATCTCCTTGGGAAAGTAAAGGTAAAACTGTGCAAGACTTAAACCCAAGTGGTTTTCAACTGAATTTAAGTATGAAAATGCACAAAAAATTTGTTTGAACTGAAGTTTTGTTGAAATCAACAGAATACTTGGAAAGAAAACCAAATGACAAAGCTGAGTATTGCAAAGGAAGTGTGATGTGTCCATAACCAATAGGTCAAAGAATCGAAACCATCCACTGCAAACGTCTACTCTCTTATGCAGACACCCATCTCCTTGGGAAAGTAAAGGTAAAACTGTGCAACACTTAAACCCAAGTGGTTTTCATTCAAATGTAAGTATGAAAATGCGCAAAAACATTGTCTGAACTGAAGTTTGTTAAAGACAACAGAATACTTGTTAAGAAAACCAAATGGAAAGTAGAGTATTGCAAAGGAAGCATGATGTGCCCATCACCAAGAGGTCAAAGGATCAAAACCATCCATTACCCAAGTAGTTTTCAACTGAATGTAAGAATGAAAATATGCAAAAACATTGTCTGAACTAAAGCTTTGTGGAAAGAAAACCAATTGGAAAGTAGAGTATTGCAAAGAAAGCATGATGTGCCTGTCACCAAGAGGTCAATGGATCAAAACCATCCATTACCCAAGTAGTTTTTCATCAAAAGCATCCTCTGCTATGAGGCCTTTAACATCATTGAAACAGCCCCAGTGGCCTAATGGATAAGGCACTGGCCTCCTAAGCCAGGGATTGTGGGTTCAAGTCCCATCTGGGGTGAGTTTCAGCAGAGTGGCGCAGCGAGGCGTGCTGGGCCCATAACCCAGAGGTCGATGGATCGAAACCATCCTCTGCTAGCATACACTTTCTTATTTACACACCCAGCTACTTATTACACTTTCTTATGTACACACCCATCTCCTTGAGAAAGTAAAGCTAAAACTGTGCAAGACTTAAACCCAATTGGTTTTCAACTGAATTTAAGTATGAAAATGCACAAAACATTTGTTTGAACTGAAGTTTTGTTGAAATCAACAGAATACTTGGAAAGAAATCCAAATGATAAAGCTGAGTATTGCAAAGGAAGTGTGATGTGTCCATAACCAATAGGTCAAAGAATCGAAACCATCCACTGCAAACATCTACTCTCTTATGCAGACACCCATCTCCTTGAGAAAGTAAAGCTAAAACTGTGCAAGACTTAAACCCAAGTGGTTTTCAACTGAATTTAAGTATGAAAATGCACAAAAAATTTGTTTGAACTGAAGTTTTGTTGAAATCAACAGAATACTTGGAAAGAAAACCAAATGATAAAGCTGAGTATTGCAAAGGAAGTGTGATGTGTCCATAACCAATAGGTCAAAGAATCGAAACCATCCACTGCAAACGTCTACTCTCTTATGCAGACACCCATCTCCTTGGGAAAGTAAAGGTAAAACTGTGCAAGACTTAAACCCAAGTGGTTTCAACTGAATTTAAGTATGAAAATGCACAAAAATTTGTTTGAACTGAAGTTTTCTTGAAATCAACAGAATACTTGGAAAGAAAACCAAATGACAAAGCTGAGTATTGCAAAGGAAGTGTGATGTGTCCATAACCAATAGGTCAAAGAATCGAAACCATCCACTGCAAGCGTCTACTCTCTTATGCAGACACCCATCTCCTTGGGAAAGTAAAGGTAAAACTGTGCAACACTTAAACCCAAGTGGTTTTCATTCAAATGTAAGTATGAAAATGCGCTAAAAACATTGTCTGAACTGAAGTTTGTTAAAGACAACAGAATACTTGTTAAGAAAACCAAATGGAAAGTAGAGTATTGCAAAGGAAGCATGATGTGCCCATCACCAAGAGGTCAAAGGATCAAAACCATCCATTACCCAAGTAGTTTTCAACTGAATGTAAGAATGAAAATATGCAAAAACATTGTCTGAACTAAAGCTTTGTGGAAAGAAAACCAATTGGAAAGTAGAGTATTGCAAAGAAAGCATGATGTGCCTGTCACCAAGAGGTCAATGGATCAAAACCATCCATTACCCAAGTAGTTTTTCATCAAAAGCATCCTCTGCTATGAGGCCTTTAACATCATTGAAACAGCCCCAGTATCCTAATGGATAAGGCACTGGCCTCCTAAGCCTTGTGAGTTCAAGTCCCATCTGGGGTGAGTTTCAGCAGAGTGGCGCAGCGAAGCGTGCTGGGCCCATAACCCAGAGGTCGATGGATCGAAACCATCCTCTGCTAGCATACACTTTCTTATTTACACACCCAGCTACTTATTACACTTTCTTATGTACACACCCATCTCCTTGAGAAAGTAAAGCTAAAACTGTGCAAGACTTAAACCCAATTGGTTTTCAACTGAATTTAAGTATGAAAATGCACAAAACATTTGTTTGAACTGAAGTTTTGTTGAAATCAACAGAATACTTGGAAAGAAATCCAAATGATAAAGCTGAGTATTGCAAAGGAAGTGTGATGTGTCCATAACCAATAGGTCAAAGAATCGAAACCATCCACTGCAAACATCTACTCTCTTATGCAGACACCCATCTCCTTGAGAAAGTAAAGCTAAAACTGTGCAAGACTTAAACCCAAGTGGTTTTCAACTGAATTTAAGTATGAAAATGCACAAAAAATTTGTTTGAACTGAAGTTTTGTTGAAATCAACAGAATACTTGGAAAGAAAACCAAATGACAAAGCTGAGTATTGCAAAGGAAGTGTGATGTGTCCATAACCAATAGGTCAAAGAATCGAAACCATCCACTGCAAACGTCTACTCTCTTATGCAGACAATTGCAATTGGAAAGTAGAGTATTGCAAAGAAAGCATGATGTGCCTGTCACCAAGAGGTCAATGGATCAAAACCATCCATTACCCAAGTAGTTTTTCATCAAAAGCATCCTCTGCTATGAGGCCTTTAACATCATTGAAACAGCCCCAGTATCCTAATGGATAAGGCACTGGCCTCCTAAGCCATTGTGAGTTCAAGTCCCATCTGGGGTGAGTTTCAGCAGAGTGGCGCAGCGAAGCGTGCTGGGCCCATAACCCAGAGGTCGATGGATCGAAACCATCCTCTGCTAGCATACACTTTCTTATTTACACACCCAGCTACTTATTACACTTTCTTATGTACACACCCATCTCCTTGAGAAAGTAAAGCTAAAACTGTGCAAGACTTAAACCCAATTGGTTTTCAACTGAATTTAAGTATGAAAATGCACAAAACATTTGTTTGAACTGAAGTTTTGTTGAAATCAACAGAATACTTGGAAAGAAAACCAAATGATAAAGCTGAGTATTGCAAAGGAAGTGTGATGTGTCCATAACCAATAGGTCAAAGAATCGAAACCATCCACTGCAAACATCTACTCTCTTATGCAGACACCCATCTCCTTGAGAAAGTAAAGCTAAAACTGTGCAAGACTTAAACCCAAGTGGTTTTCAACTGAATTTAAGTATGAAAATGCACAAAAAATTTGTTTGAACTGAAGTTTTGTTGAAATCAACAGAATACTTGGAAAGAAAACCAAATGACAAAGCTGAGTATTGCAAAGGAAGTGTGATGTGTCCATAACCAATAGGTCAAAGAATCGAAACCATCCACTGCAAACATCTACTCTCTTATGCAGACACCCATCTCCTTGAGAAAGTAAAGCTAAAACTGTGCAAGACTTAAACCCAAGTGGTTTTCAACTGAATTTAAGTATGAAAATGCACAAAAAATTTGTTTGAACTGAAGTTTTGTTGAAATCAACAGAATACTTGGAAAGAAAACCAAATGACAAAGCTGAGTATTGCAAAGGAAGTGTGATGTGTCCATAACCAATAGGTCAAAGAATCGAAACCATCCACTGCAAACGTCTACTCTCTTATGCAGACACCCATCTCCTTGGGAAAGTAAAGGTAAAACTGTGCAAGACTTAAACCCAAGTGGTTTTCAACTGAATTTAAGTATGAAAATGCACAAAAATTTGTTTGAACTGAAGTTTTGTTGAAATCAACAGAATACTTGGAAAGAAAACCAAATGACAAAGCTGAGTATTGCAAAGGAAGTGTGATGTGTCCATAACCAATAGGTCAAAGAATCGAAACCATCCACTGCAAACGTCTACTCTCTTATGCAGACACCCATCTCCTTGGGAAAGTAAAGGTAAAACTGTGCAACACTTAAACCCAAGTGGTTTTCATTCAAATGTAAGTATGAAAATGCGCAAAAACATTGTCTGAACTGAAGTTTGTTAAAGACAACAGAATACTTGTTAAGAAAACCAAATGGAAAGTAGAGTATTGCAAAGGAATCATGATGTGCCCATCACCAAGAGGTCAAAGGATCAAAACCATCCATTACCCAAGTAGTTTTCAACTGAATGTAAGAATGAAAATATGCAAAAACATTGTCTGAACTAAAGCTTTGTGGAAAGAAAACCAATTGGAAAGTAGAGTATTGCAAAGAAAGCATGATGTGCCTGTCACCAAGAGGTCAATGGATCAAAACCATCCATTACCCAAGTAGTTTTTCATCAAAAGCATCCTCTGCTATGAGGCCTTTAACATCATTGAAACAGCCCCAGTGGCCTAATGGATAAGGCACTGGCCTCCTAAGCCTTGTGGGTTCAAGTCCCATCTGGGGTGAGTTTCAGCAGAGTGGCGCAGCGAGGCGTGCTGGGCCCATAACCCAGAGGTCGATGGATCGAAACCATCCTCTGCTAGCATACACTTTCTTATTTACACACCCAGCTACTTATTACACTTTCTTATGTACACACCCATCTCCTTGAGAAAGTAAAGCTAAAACTGTGCAAGACTTAAACCCAATTGGTTTTCAACTGAATTTAAGTATGAAAATGCACAAAACATTTGTTTGAACTGAAGTTTTGTTGAAATCAACAGAATACTTGGAAAGAAATCCAAATGATAAAGCTGAGTATTGCAAAGGAAGTGTGATGTGTCCATAACCAATAGGTCAAAGAATCGAAACCATCCACTGCAAACATCTACTCTCTTATGCAGACACCCATCTCCTTGAGAAAGTAAAGCTAAAAACTGTGCAAGACTTAAACCCAAGTGGTTTTCAACTGAATTTAAGTATGAAAATGCACAAAAAATTTGTTTGAACTGAAGTTTTCTTGAAATCAACAGAATACTTGGAAAGAAAACCAAATGACAAAGCTGAGTATTGCAAAGGAAGTGTGATGTGTCCATAACCAATAGGTCAAAGAATCGAAACCATCCACTGCAAACGTCTACTCTCTTATGCAGACACCCATCTCCTTGAGAAAGTAAAGGTAAAACTGTGCAACACTTAAACCCAAGTGGTTTTCATTCAAATGTAAGTATGAAAATGCGCAAAAACATTGTCTGAACTGAAGTTTGTTAAAGACAACAGAATACTTGTTAAGAAAACCAAATGGAAAGTAGAGTATTGCAAAGGAAGCATGATGTGCCCATCACCAAGAGGTCAAAGGATCAAAACCATCCATTACCCAAGTAGTTTTCAACTGAATGTAAGAATGAAAATATGCAAAAACATTGTCTGAACTAAAGCTTTGTGGAAAGAAAACCAATTGGAAAGTAGAGTATTGCAAAGAAAGCATGATGTGCCTGTCACCAAGAGGTCAATGGATCAAAACCATCCATTACCCAAGTAGTTTTTCATCAAAAGCATCCTCTGCTATGAGGCCTTTAACATCATTGAAACAGCCCCAGTATCCTAATGGATAAGGCACTGGCCTCCTAAGCCTTGTGAGTTCAAGTCCCATCTGGGGTGAGTTTCAGCAGAGTGGCGTAGCGAAGCGTGCTGGGCCCATAACCCAGAGGTCGATGGATCGAAACCATCCTCTGCTAGCATACACTTTCTTATTTACACACCCAGCTACTTATTACACTTTCTTATGTACACACCCATCTCCTTGAGAAAGTAAAGCTAAAACTGTGCAAGACTTAAACCCAATTGGTTTTCAACTGAATTTAAGTATGAAAATGCACAAAACATTTGTTTGAACTGAAGTTTTGTTGAAATCAACAGAATACTTGGAAAGAAAACCAAATGACAAAGCTGAGTATTGCAAAGGAAGTGTGATGTGTCCATAACCAATAGGTCAAAGAATCGAAACCATCCACTGCAAACGTCTACTCTCTTATGCAGACAATTGCAATTGGAAAGTAGAGTATTGCAAAGAAAGCATGATGTGCCTGTCACCAAGAGGTCAATGGATCAAAACCATCCATTACCCAAGTAGTTTTTCATCAAAAGCATCCTCTGCTATGAGGCCTTTAACATCATTGAAACAGCCCCAGTATCCTAATGGATAAGGCACTGGCCTCCTAAGCCTTGTGAGTTCAAGTCCCACCTGGGGTGAGTTTCAGCAGAGTGGCGCAGCGGAAGCGTGCTGGGCCCATAACCCAGAGGTCGATGGATCGAAACCATCCTCTGCTAGCATACACTTTCTTATTTACACACCCAGCTACTTATTACACTTTCTTATGTACACACCCATCTCCTTGAGAAAGTAAAGCTAAAACTGTGCAAGACTTAAACCCAATTGGTTTTCAACTGAATTTAAGTATGAAAATGCACAAAACATTTGTTTGAACTGAAGTTTTGTTGAAATCAACAGAATACTTGGAAAGAAATCCAAATGATAAAGCTGAGTATTGCAAAGGAAGTGTGATGTGTCCATAACCAATAGGTCAAAGAATCGAAACCATCCACTGCAAACATCTACTCTCTTATGCAGACACCCATCTCCTTGAGAAAGTAAAGCTAAAACTGTGCAAGACTTAAACCCAAGTGGTTTTCAACTGAATTTAAGTATGAAAATGCACAAAAATTTGTTTGAACTGAAGTTTTGTTGAAATCAACAGAATACTTGGAAAGAAAACCAAATGACAAAGCTGAGTATTGCAAAGGAAGTGTGATGTGTCCATAACCAATAGGTCAAAGAATCGAAACCATCCACTGCAAACATCTACTCTCTTATGCAGACACCCATCTCCTTGAGAAAGTAAAAGCTAAAACTGTGCAAGACTTAAACCCAAGTGGTTTTCAACTGAATTTAAGTATGAAAATGCACAAAAAATTTGTTTGAACTGAAGTTTTGTTGAAATCAACAGAATACTTGGAAAGAAAACCAAATGACAAAGCTGAGTATTGCAAAGGAAGTGTGATGTGTCCATAACCAATAGGTCAAAGAATCGAAACCATCCACTGCAAACGTCTACTCTCTTATGCAGACACCCATCTCCTTGGGAAAGTAAAGGTAAAACTGTGCAAGACTTAAACCCAAGTGGTTTTCAACTGAATTTAAGTATGAAAATGCACAAAAAATTTGTTTGAACTGAAGTTTTGTTGAAATCAACAGAATACTTGGAAAGAAAACCAAATGACAAAGCTGAGTATTGCAAAGGAAGTGTGATGTGTCCATAACCAATAGGTCAAAGAATCGAAACCATCCACTGCAAACGTCTACTCTCTTATGCAGACACCCATCTCCTTGGGAAAGTAAAGGTAAAACTGTGCAACACTTAAACCCAAGTGGTTTTCATTCAAATGTAAGTATGAAAATGCGCAAAAACATTGTCTGAACTGAAGTTTGTTAAAGACAACAGAATACTTGTTAAGAAAACCAAATGGAAAGTAGAGTATTGCAAAGGAAGCATGATGTGCCCATCACCAAGAGGTCAAAGGATCAAAACCATCCATTACCCAAGTAGTTTTCAACTGAATGTAAGAATGAAAATATGCAAAAACATTGTCTGAACTAAAGCTTTGTGGAAAGAAAACCAATTGGAAAGTAGAGTATTGCAAAGAAAGCATGATGTGCCTGTCACCAAGAGGTCAATGGATCAAAACCATCCATTACCCAAGTAGTTTTTCATCAAAAGCATCCTCTGCTATGAGGCCTTTAACATCATTGAAACAGCCCCAGTGGCCTAATGGATAAGGCACTGGCCTCCTAAGCCAGGGATTGTGGGTTCAAGTCCCATCTGGGGTGAGTTTCAGCAGAGTGGCGCAGCGGAAGCGTGCTGGGCCCATAACCCAGAGGTCGATGGATCGAAACCATCCTCTGCTAGCATACACTTTCTTATTTACACACCCAGCTACTTATTACACTTTCTTATGTACACACCCATCTCCTTGAGAAAGTAAAGCTAAAACTGTGCAAGACTTAAACCCAAGTGGTTTTCAACTGAATTTAAGTATGAAAATGCACAAAACATTTGTTTGAACTGAAGTTTTGTTGAAATCAACAGAATACTTGGAAAGAAAACCAAATGATAAAGCTGAGTATTGCAAAGGAAGTGTGATGTGTCCATAACCAATAGGTCAAAGAATCGAAACCATCCACTGCAAACATCTACTCTCTTATGCAGACACCCATCTCCTTGAGAAAGTAAAGCTAAAACTGTGCAAGACTTAAACCCAAGTGGTTTTCAACTGAATTTAAGTATGAAAATGCACAAAAAATTTGTTTGAACTGAAGTTTTCTTGAAATCAACAGAATACTTGGAAAGAAAACCAAATGACAAAGCTGAGTATTGCAAAGGAAGTGTGATGTGTCCATAACCAATAGGTCAAAGAATCGAAACCATCCACTGCAAACGTCTACTCTCTTATGCAGACACCCATCTCCTTGAGAAAGTAAAGGTAAAACTGTGCAACACTTAAACCCAAGTGGTTTTCATTCAAATGTAAGTATGAAAATGCGTAAAAACATTGTCTGAACTGAAGTTTGTTAAAGACAACAGAATACTTGTTAAGAAAACCAAATGGAAAGTAGAGTATTGCAAAGGAAGCATGATGTGCCCATCACCAAGAGGTCAAAGGATCAAAACCATCCATTACCCAAGTAGTTTTCAACTGAATGTAAGAATGAAAATATGCAAAAACATTGTCTGAACTAAAGCTTTGTGGAAAGAAAACCAATTGGAAAGTAGAGTATTGCAAAGAAAGCATGATGTGCCTGTCACCAAGAGGTCAATGGATCAAAACCATCCATTACCCAAGTAGTTTTTCATCAAAAGCATCCTCTGCTATGAGGCCTTTAACATCATTGAAACAGCCCCAGTATCCTAATGGATAAGGCACTGGCCTCCTAAGCCTTGTGAGTTCAAGTCCCATCTGGGGTGAGTTTCAGCAGAGTGGCGCAGCGAGGCGTGCTGGGCCCATAACCCAGAGGTCGATGGATCGAAACCATCCTCTGCTAGCATACACTTTCTTATTTACACACCCAGCTACTTATTACACTTTCTTATGTACACACCCATCTCCTTGAGAAAGTAAAGCTAAAACTGTGCAAGACTTAAACCCAATTGGTTTTCAACTGAATTTAAGTATGAAAATGCACAAAACATTTGTTTGAACTGAAGTTTTGTTGAAATCAACAGAATACTTGGAAAGAAAACCAAATGATAAAGCTGAGTATTGCAAAGGAAGTGTGATGTGTCCATAACCAATAGGTCAAAGAATCGAAACCATCCACTGCAAACATCTACTCTCTTATGCAGACACCCATCTCCTTGAGAAAGTAAAGCTAAAACTGTGCAAGACTTAAACCCAAGTGGTTTTCAACTGAATTTAAGTATGAAAATGCACAAAAATTTGTTTGAACTGAAGTTTTGTTGAAATCAACAGAATACTTGGAAAGAAAACCAAATGATAAAGCTGAGTATTGCAAAGGAAGTGTGATGTGTCCATAACCAATAGGTCAAAGAATCGAAACCATCCACTGCAAACGTCTACTCTCTTATGCAGACACCCATCTCCTTGGGAAAGTAAAAGGTAAAACTGTGCAAGACTTAAACCCAAGTGGTTTTCAACTGAATTTAAGTATGAAAATGCACAAAAAATTTGTTTGAACTGAAGTTTTGTTGAAATCAACAGAATACTTGGAAAGAAAACCAAATGACAAAGCTGAGTATTGCAAAGGAAGTGTGATGTGTCCATAACCAATAGGTCAAAGAATCGAAACCATCCACTGCAAACGTCTACTCTCTTATGCAGACACCCATCTCCTTGGGAAAGTAAAGGTAAAACTGTGCAAGACTTAAACCCAAGTGGTTTTCAACTGAATTTAAGTATGAAAATGCACAAAAAATTTGTTTGAACTGAAGTTTTGTTGAAATCAACAGAATACTTGGAAAGAAAACCAAATGACAAAGCTGAGTATTGCAAAGGAAGTGTGATGTGTCCATAACCAATAGGTCAAAGAATCGAAACCATCCACTGCAAACGTCTACTCTCTTATGCAGACACCCATCTCCTTGGGAAAGTAAAGGTAAAACTGTGCAACACTTAAACCCAAGTGGTTTTCATTCAAATGTAAGTATGAAAATGCGCAAAAACATTGTCTGAACTGAAGTTTGTTAAAGACAACAGAATACTTGTTAAGAAAACCAAATGGAAAGTAGAGTATTGCAAAGGAAGCATGATGTGCCCATCACCAAGAGGTCAAAGGATCAAAACCATCCATTACCCAAGTAGTTTTCAACTGAATGTAAGAATGAAAATATGCAAAAACATTGTCTGAACTAAAGCTTTGTGGAAAGAAAACCAATTGGAAAGTAGAGTATTGCAAAGAAAGCATGATGTGCCTGTCACCAAGAGGTCAATGGATCAAAACCATCCATTACCCAAGTAGTTTTTCATCAAAAGCATCCTCTGCTATGAGGCCTTTAACATCATTGAAACAGCCCCAGTGGCCTAATGGATAAGGCACTGGCCTCCTAAGCCAGGGATTGTGGGTTCAAGTCCCATCTGGGGTGAGTTTCAGCAGAGTGGCGCAGCGAAGCGTGCTGGGCCCATAACCCAGAGGTCGATGGATCGAAACCATCCTCTGCTAGCATACACTTTCTTATTTACACACCCAGCTACTTATTACACTTTCTTATGTACACACCCATCTCCTTGAGAAAGTAAAGCTAAAACTATGCAAGACTTAAACCCAAGTGGTTTTCAACTGAATGTAAGTATGAAAATGGACAAAAAATTTATTTGAACTGAAGTTTTGTTGAAATCAACAGAATACTTGGAAAGAAAACCAAATGATAAAGCTGAGTATTGCAAAGGAAGTGTGATGTGTCCATAACCAATAGGTCAAAAGAATCGAAACCATCCACTGCAAACATCTACTCTCTTATGCAGACACCCATCTCCTTGAGAGAAAGTAAAGTAGCTAAAAGCTGTAGCAAACTGCTGAGCAAGAACTTAAGACCCAAGTGGTTTTCAACTGAATTTAAGTATGAAAATGCACAAAAAATTTGTTTGAACTGAAGTTTTCTTGAAATCAACAGAATACTTGGAAAGAAAACCAAATGACAAAGCTGAGTATTGCAAAGGAAGTGTGATGTGTCCATAACCAATAGGTCAAAGAATCGAAACCATCCACTGCAAACGTCTACTCTCTTATGCAGACACCCATCTCCTTGAGAAAGTAAAGGTAAAACTGTGCAACACTTAAACCCAAGTGGTTTTCATTCAAATGTAAGTATGAAAATGCGCAAAAACATTGTCTGAACTGAAGTTTGTTAAAGACAACAGAATACTTGTTAAAGAAAACCAAATGGAAAGTAGAGTATTGCAAAGGAAGCATGATGTGCCCATCACCAAGAGGTCAAAGGATCAAAACCATCCATTACCCAAGTAGTTTTCAACTGAATGTAAGAATGAAAATATGCAAAAACATTGTCTGAACTAAAGCTTTGTGGAAAGAAAACCAATTGGAAAGTAGAGTATTGCAAAGAAAGCATGATGTGCCTGTCACCAAGAGGTCAATGGATCAAAACCATCCATTACCCAAGTAGTTTTTCATCAAAAGCATCCTCTGCTATGAGGCCTTTAACATCATTGAAACAGCCCCAGTATCCTAATGGATAAGGCACTGGCCTCCTAAGCCTTGTGAGTTCAAGTCCCATCTGGGGTGAGTTTCAGCAGAGTGGCGCAGCGAGGCGTGCTGGGCCCATAACCCAGAGGTCGATGGATCGAAACCATCCTCTGCTAGCATACACTTTCTTATTTACACACCCAGCTACTTATTACACTTTCTTATGTACACACCCATCTCCTTGAGAAAGTAAAGCTAAAACTGTGCAAGACTTAAACCCAATTGGTTTTCAACTGAATTTAAGTATGAAAATGCACAAAACATTTGTTTGAACTGAAGTTTTGTTGAAATCAACAGAATACTTGGAAAGAAAACCAAATGATAAAGCTGAGTATTGCAAAGGAAGTGTGATGTGTCCATAACCAATAGGTCAAAGAATCGAAACCATCCACTGCAAACATCTACTCTCTTATGCAGACACCCATCTGCCATTGAGAAAGTAAGTATGCTAAAAACATGATGCAAGACTGTACACCCAAGTGGTTTTCAACTGGATTAAACCGTCATGACCCAAGTAGTTTTTCATCAAAACATCCTCTGCTATGAGGCCTTGAAGCATCGTTGAAATCAGCCCCAGTATCCTAATGAATAAGGCACTGGCCTCTAAGCCATGAGTTCAAGTCCCACCTGGGGTGAGTTTCAGCAGGTAAGGCAAGTGTGATGTGCCCATAACCAAGAGGTCGATGAATCGAAACCATCCACTGCTAGCATACACTTTCTTATTTACACTCAGCTACTTATTACACTTTCTTATGTACACACCCATCTCCTTGGGAAAGTAAAAGGTAAAACTGTGCAAGACTTAAACCCAAGTGGTTTTCAACTGAATTTAAGTATGAAAATGCACAAAAAATTTGTTTGAACTGAAGTTTTGTTGAAATCAACAGAATACTTGGAAAGAAAACCAAATGACAAAGCTGAGTATTGCAAAGGAAGTGTGATGTGTCCATAACCAATAGGTCAAAGAATCAGAAACCATCCACTGCAAGCGTCTACTCTCTTATGCAGACACCCATCTCCTTGGGAAAGTAAAGGTAAAACTGTGCAACACTTAAACCCAAGTGGTTTTCATTCAAATGTAAGTATGAAAATGCGCAAAAACATTGTCTGAACTGAAGTTTGTTAAAGACAACAGAATACTTGTTAAGAAAACCAAATGGAAAGTAGAGTATTGCAAAGGAAGCATGATGTGCCCATCACCAAGAGGTCAAAGGATCAAAACCATCCATTACCCAAGTAGTTTTCAACTGAATGTAAGAATGAAAATATGCAAAAACATTGTCTGAACTAAAGCTTTGTGGAAAGAAAACCAATTGGAAAGTAGAGTATTGCAAAGAAAGCATGATGTGCCTGTCACCAAGAGGTCAATGGATCAAAACCATCCATTACCCAAGTAGTTTTTCATCAAAAGCATCCTCTGCTATGAGGCCTTTAACATCAATGAAACAGCCCCAGTGGCCTAATGGATAAGGCACTGGCCTCCTAAGCCAGGGATTGTGGGTTCAAGTCCCATCTGGGGTGAGTTTCAGCAGAGTGGCGCAGCGGAAGCGTGCTGTGCCCATAACCCAGAGGTTGATGGATTGAAACCATCCTCTGCTAGCATACACTTTCTTAATTACACACCCAGCTACTTATTACACTTTCTTATGTACACACCCATCTCCTTGAGAAAGTAAAGCTAAAACTGTGCAAGACTTAAACCCAATTGGTTTTCAACTGAATTTAAGTATGAAAATGCACAAAACATTTGTTTGAACTGAAGTTTTGTTGAAATCAACAGAATACTTGGAAAGAAATCCAAATGATAAAGCTGAGTATTGCAAAGGAAGTGTGATGTGTCCATAACCAATAGGTCAAAGAATCAGAAACCATCCACTGCAAACATCTACTCTCTTATGCAGACACCCATCTCCTTGAGAAAGTAAAGCTAAAACTGTGCAAGACTTAAACCCAAGTGGTTTTCAACTGAATTTAAGTATGAAAATGCACAAAAAATTTGTTTGAACTGAAGTTTTGTTGAAATCAACAGAATACTTGGAAAGAAAACCAAATGATAAAGCTGAGTATTGCAAAGGAAGTGTGATGTGTCCATAACCAATAGGTCAAAGAATCGAAACCATCCACTGCAAACGTCTACTCTCTTATGCAGACACCCATCTCCTTGGGAAAGTAAAGGTAAAACTGTGCAAGACTTAAACCCAAGTGGTTTTCAACTGAATTTAAGTATGAAAATGCACAAAAAATTTGTTTGAACTGAAGTTTTGTTGAAATCAACAGAATACTTGGAAAGAAAACCAAATGACAAAGCTGAGTATTGCAAAGGAAGTGTGATGTGTCCATAACCAATAGGTCAAAGAATCGAAACCATCCACTGCAAGCGTCTACTCTCTTATGCAGACACCCATCTCCTTGGGAAAGTAAAGGTAAAACTGTGCAACACTTAAACCCAAGTGGTTTTCATTCAAATGTAAGTATGAAAATGCGCAAAAACATTGTCTGAACTGAAGTTTGTTAAAGACAACAGAATACTTGGAAAGAAAACCAAATGGAAAGTAGAGTATTGCAAAGGAAGCATGATGTGCCCATCACCAAGAGGTCAAAGGATCAAAACCATCCATTACCCAAGTAGTTTTCAACTGAATGTAAGAATGAAAATATGCAAAAACATTGTCTGAACTAAAGCTTTGTGGAAAGAAAACCAATTGGAAAGTAGAGTATTGCAAAGAAAGCATGATGTGCCTGTCACCAAGAGGTCAATGGATCAAAACCATCCATTACCCAAGTAGTTTTTCATCAAAAGCATCCTCTGCTATGAGGCCTTTAACATCATTGAAACAGCCCCAGTATCCTAATGGATAAGGCACTGGCCTCCTAAGCCTTGTGAGTTCAAGTCCCATCTGGGGTGAGTTTCAGCAGAGTGGCGCAGCGAGGCGTGCTGGGCCCATAACCCAGAGGTCGATGGATCGAAACCATCCTCTGCTAGCATACACTTTCTTATTTACACACCCAGCTACTTATTACACTTTCTTATGTACACACCCATCTCCTTGAAAGTAAAGCTAAAACTGTGCAAGACTTAAACCCAATTGGTTTTCAACTGAATTTAAGTATGAAAATGCACAAAACATTTGTTTGAACTGAAGTTTTGTTGAAATCAACAGAATACTTGGAAAAGAAATCCAAATGATAAAGCTGAGTATTGCAAAGGAAGTGTGATGTGTCCATAACCAATAGGTCAAAGAATCGAAACCATCCACTGCAAACATCTACTCTCTTATGCAGACACCCATCTCCTTGAGAAAGTAAAGCTAAAACTGTGCAAGACTTAAACCCAAGTGGTTTTCAACTGAATTTAAGTATGAAAATGCACAAAAAATTTGTTTGAACTGAAGTTTTGTTGAAATCAACAGAATACTTGGAAAGAAAACCAAATGACAAAGCTGAGTATTGCAAAGGAAGTGTGATGTGTCCATAACCAATAGGTCAAAGAATCGAAACCATCCACTGCAAACGTCTACTCTCTTATGCAGACACCCATCTCCTTGGGAAAGTAAAGGTAAAACTGTGCAACACTTAAACCCAAGTGGTTTTCATTCAAATGTAAGTATGAAAATGCTGTCAAAAACATTGTCTGAACTGAAGTTTGTCAAAGACAACAGAATACTTGTTAAGAAAACCAAATGGAAAGTAGAGTATTGCAAAGGAAGCATGATGTGCCCATCACCAAGAGGTCAAAGGATCAAAACCATCCATTACCCAAGTAGTTTTCAACTGAATGTAAGAATGAAAATATGCAAAAACATTGTCTGAACTAAAGCTTTGTGGAAAGAAAACCAATTGGAAAGTAGAGTATTGCAAAGAAAGCATGATGTGCCTGTCACCAAGAGGTCAATGGATCAAAACCATCCATTACCCAAGTAGTTTTTCATCAAAAGCATCCTCTGCTATGAGGCCTTTAACATCATTGAAACAGCCCCAGTAGCCTAATGGATAAGGCACTGGCCTCCTAAGCCTTGTGAGTTCAAGTCCCATCTGGGGTGAGTTTCAGCAGAGTGGCGCAGCGGAAGCGTGCTGGGCCCATAACCCAGAGGTCGATGGATTGAAACCATCCTCTGCTAGCATACACTTTCTTATTTACACACCCAGCTACTTATTACACTTTCTTATGTACACACCCATCTCCTTGAGAAAGTAAAGCTAAAACTATGCAAGACTTAAACCCAAGTGGTTTTCAACTGAATGTAAGTATGAAAATGGACAAAACATGTATTTGAACTGAAGTTTTGTTGAAATCAACAGAATACTTGGAAAGAAAACCAAATGATAAAGCTGAGTATTGCAAAGGAAGTGTGATGTGTCCATAACCAATAGGTCAAAGAATCGAAACCATCCACTGCAAACATCTACTCTCTTATGCAGACACCCACCTCCTTGAGAAAGTAAAGCTAAAACTGTGCAAGACTTAAACCCAAGTGGTTTTCAACTGAATTTAAGTATGAAAATGCACAAAAATTTGTTTGAACTGAAGTTTTGTTGAAATCAACAGAATACTTGGAAAGAAACCAAATGACAAAGCTGAGTATTGCAAAGGAAGTGTGATGTGTCCATAACCAATAGGTCAAAGAATCGAAACCATCCACTGCAAACGTCTACTCTCTTATGCAGACACCCATCTCCTTGGGAAAGTAAAGGTAAAACTGTGCAAGACTTAAACCCAAGTGGTTTTCAACTGAATTTAAGTATGAAAATGCACAAAAAATTTGTTTGAACTGAAGTTTTCTTGAAATCAACAGAATACTTGGAAAGAAAACCAAATGACAAAGCTGAGTATTGCAAAGGAAGTGTGATGTGTCCATAACCAATAGGTCAAAGAATCGAAACCATCCACTGCAAACGTCTACTCTCTTATGCAGACACCCATCTCCTTGGGAAAGTAAAGGTAAAACTGTGCAAGACTTAAACCCAAGTGGTTTTCAACTGAATTTAAGTATGAAAATGCACAAAAATTTGTTTGAACTGAAGTTTTCTTGAAATCAACAGAATACTTGGAAAGAAAACCAAATGACAAAGCTGAGTATTGCAAAGGAAGTGTGATGTGTCCATAACCAATAGGTCAAAGAATCGAAACCATCCACTGCAAGCGTCTACTCTCTTATGCAGACACCCATCTCCTTGGGAAAGTAAAGGTAAAACTGTGCAACACTTAAACCCAAGTGGTTTTCATTCAAATGTAAGTATGAAAATGTGCAAAAACATTGTCTGAACTGAAGTTTGTTAAAGACAACAGAATACTTGGAAAGAAAACCAAATGGAAAGTAGAGTATTGCAAAGGAAGCATGATGTGCCCATCACCAAGAGGTCAAAGGATCAAAACCATCCATTACCCAAGTAGTTTTCAACTGAATGTAAGAATGAAAATATGCAAAAACATTGTCTGAACTAAAGCTTTGTGGAAAGAAAACCAATTGGAAAGTAGAGTATTGCAAAGAAAGCATGATGTGCCTGTCACCAAGAGGTCAATGGATCAAAACCATCCATTACCCAAGTAGTTTTTCATCAAAAGCATCCTCTGCTATGAGGCCTTTAACATCATTGAAACAGCCCCAGTAGCCTAATGGATAAGGCACTGGCCTCCTAAGCCTTGTGGGTTCAAGTCCCATCTGGGGTGAGTTTCAGCAGAGTGGCATAGCGAGGCGTGCTGGGCCCATAACCCAGAGGTCGATGGATCGAAACCATCCTCTGCTAGCATACACTTTCTTATTTACACACCCAGCTACTTATTACACTTTCTTATGTACACACCCATCTCCTTGAGAAAGTAAAGCTAAAACTATGCAAGACTTAAACCCAAGTGGTTTTCAACTGAATGTAAGTATGAAAATGGACAAAAAATTTATTTGAACTGAAGTTTTGTTGAAATCAACAGAATACTTGGAAAGAAAACCAAATGATAAAGCTGAGTATTGCAAAGGAAGTGTGATGTGTCCATAACCAATAGGTCAAAGAATCGAAACCATCCACTGCAAACATCTACTCTCTTATGCAGACACCCACCTCCTTGAGAAAGTAAAGCTAAAACTGTGCAAGACTTAAACCCAAGTGGTTTTCAACTGAATTTAAGTATGAAAATGCACAAAAAATTTGTTTGAACTGAAGTTTTCTTGAAATCAACAGAATACTTGGAAAGAAAACCAAATGACAAAGCTGAGTATTGCAAAGGAAGAGTGATGTGTCCATAACCAATAGGTCAAAGAATCGAAACCATCCACTGCAAACGTCTACTCTCTTATGCAGACACCCATCTCCTTGGGAAAGTAAAGGTAAAACTGTGCAAGACTTAAACCCAAGTGGTTTTCAACTGAATTTAAGTATGAAAATGCACAAAAAATTTGTTTGAACTGAAGTTTTGTTGAAATCAACAGAATACTTGGAAAGAAAACCAAATGACAAAGCTGAGTATTGCAAAGGAAGTGTGATGTGTCCATAACCAATAGGTCAAAGAATCGAAACCATCCACTGCAAACGTCTACTATCTTATGCAGACACCCATCTCCTTGAGAAAGTAAAGGTAAAACTGTGCAACACTTAAACCCAAGTGGTTTTCATTCAAATGTAAGTATGAAAATGCGCAAAAACATTGTCTGAACTGAAGTTTGTTAAAGACAACAGAATACTTGGAAAGAAAACCAAATGGAAAGTAGAGTATTGCAAAGGAAGCATGATGTGCCCATCACCAAGAGGTCAAAGGATCAAAACCATCCATTACCCAAGTAGTTTTCAACTGAATGTAAGAATGAAAATATGCAAAAACATTGTCTGAACTAAAGCTTTGTGGAAAGAAAACCAATTGGAATGTAGAGTATTGCAAAGAAAGCATGATGTGCCTGTCACCAAGAGGTCAATGGATCAAAACCATCCATTACCCAAGTAGTTTTTCATCAAAAGCATCCTCTGCTATGAGGCCTTTAACATCATTGAAACAGCCCCAGTATCCTAATAGATAAGGCACTGGCCTCCTAAGCCTTGTGAGTTCAAGTCCCATCTGGGGTGAGTTTCAGCAGAGTGGCGCAGCGGAAGCGTGCTGGGCCCATAACCCAGAGGTCGATGGATCGAAACCATCCTCTGCTAGCATACACTTTCTTATTTACACACCCAGCTACTTATTACACTTTCTTATGTACACACCCATCTCCTTGAGAAAGTAAAGCTAAAACTGTGCAAGACTTAAACCCAAGTGGTTTTCAACTGAATTTAAGTATGAAAATGCACAAAACATTTATTTGAACTGAAGTTTTGTTGAAATCAACAGAATACTTGGAAAGAAATCCAAATGATAAAGCTGAGTATTGCAAAGGAAGTGTGATGTGTCCATAACCAATAGGTCAAAGAATCGAAACCATCCACTGCAAACATCTACTCTCTTATGCAGACACCCATCTCCTTGAGAAAGTAAAGCTAAAACTGTGCAAGACTTAAACCCAAGTGGTTTTCAACTGAATTTAAGTATGAAAATGCACAAAAATTTGTTTGAACTGAAGTTTTGTTGAAATCAACAGAATACTTGGAAAGAAAACCAAATGACAAAGCTGAGTATTGCAAAGGAAGTGTGATGTGTCCATAACCAATAGGTCAAAGAATCGAAACCATCCACTGCAAACGTCTACTCTCTTATGCAGACACCCATCTCCTTGGGAAAGTAAAGGTAAAACTGTGCAAGACTTAAACCCAAGTGGTTTTCAACTGAATTTAAGTATGAAAATGCACAAAAAATTTGTTTGAACTGAAGTTTTCTTGAAATCAACAGAATACTTGGAAAGAAAACCAAATGACAAAGCTGAGTATTGCAAAGGAAGTGTGATGTGTCCATAACCAATAGGTCAAAGAATCGAAACCATCCACTGCAAGCGTCTACTCTCTTATGCAGACACCCATCTCCTTGGGAAAGTAAAGGTAAAACTGTGCAACACTTAAACCCAAGTGGTTTTCATTCAAATGTAAGTATGAAAATGCGCAAAAACATTGTCTGAACTGAAGTTTGTTAAAGACAACAGAATACTTGGAAAGAAAACCAAATGGAAAGTAGAGTATTGCAAAGGAAGCATGATGTGCCCATCACCAAGAGGTCAAAGGATCAAAACCATCCATTACCCAAGTAGTTTTCAACTGAATGTAAGAATGAAAATATGCAAAAACATTGTCTGAACTAAAGCTTTGTGGAAAGAAAACCAATTGGAAAGTAGAGTATTGCAAAGAAAGCATGATGTGCCTGTCACCAAGAGGTCAATGGATCAAAACCATCCATTACCCAAGTAGTTTTTCATCAAAAGCATCCTCTGCTATGAGGCCTTTAACATCATTGAAACAGCCCCAGTAGCCTAATGGATAAGGCACTGGCCTCCTAAGCCTTGTGGGTTCAAGTCCCATCTGGGGTGAGTTTCAGCAGAGTGGCGCAGCGAAGCGTGCTGGGCCCATAACCCAGAGGTCGATGGATCGAAACCATCCTCTGCTAGCATACACTTTCTTATTTACACACCCAGCTACTTATTACACTTTCTTATGTACACACCCATCTCCTTGAGAAAGTAAAGCTAAAACTATGCAAGACTTAAACCCAAGTGGTTTTCAACTGAATGTAAGTATGAAAATGGACAAAAAATTTATTTGAACTGAAGTTTTGTTGAAATCAACAGAATACTTGGAAAGAAAACCAAATGATAAAGCTGAGTATTGCAAAGGAAGTGTGATGTGTCCATAACCAATAGGTCAAAGAATCGAAACCATCCACTGCAAACATCTACTCTCTTATGCAGACACCCATCTCCTTGAGAAAGTAAAGCTAAAACTGTGCAAGACTTAAACCCAAGTGGTTTTCAACTGAATTTAAGTATGAAAATGCAAAAAAAATTAGTTTGAACTGAAGTTTTGTTGAAATCAACAGAATACTTGGAAAGAAAACCAAATGACAAAGCTGAGTATTGCAACGGAAGTGTGATGTGTCCATAACCAATAGGTCAAAGAATCGAAACCATCCACTGCAAACGTCTACTCTCTTATGCAGACACCCATCTCCTTGGGAAAGTAAAGGTAAAACTGTGCAAGACTTAAACCCAAGTGGTTTTCAACTGAATGTAAGTATGAAAATGGACAAAAAATTTATTTGAACTGAAGTTTTGTTGAAATCAACAGAATACTTGGAAAGAAAACCAAATGATAAAGCTGAGTATTGCAAAGGAAGTGTGATGTATCCATAACCAATAGGTCAAAGAATCGAAACCATCCACTGCAAACATCTACTCTCTTATGCAGACACCCATCTCCTTGAGAAAGTAAAGCTAAAACTGTGCAAGACTTAAACCCAAGTGGTTTTCAATTGAATTTAAGTATGAAAATGCAAAAAAAATTAGTTTGAACTGAAGTTTTGTTGAAATCAACAGAATACTTGGAAAGAAAACCAAATGACAAAGCTGAGTATTGCAAAGGAAGTGTGATGTGTCCATAACCAATAGGTCAAAGAATCGAAACCATCCACTGCAAACGTCTACTCTCTTATGCAGACACCCATCTCCTTGGGAAAGTAAAGGTAAAACTGTGCAAGACTTAAACCCAAGTGGTTTTCAACTGAATGTAAGTATGAAAATGGACAAAAAATTTATTTGAACTGAAGTTTTGTTGAAATCAACAGAATACTTGGAAAGAAAACCAAATGATAAAGCTGAGTATTGCAAAGGAAGTGTGATGTGTCCATAACCAATAGGTCAAAGAATCGAAACCATCCACTGCAAACATCTACTCTCTTATGCAGACACCCATCTCCTTGAGAAAGTAAAGCTAAAACTGTGCAAGACTTAAACCCAAGTGGTTTTCAACTGAATTTAAGTATGAAAATGCACAAAAAATTTGTTTGAACTGAAGTTTTGTTGAAATCAACAGAATACTTGGAAAGAAAACCAAATGACAAAGCTGAGTATTGCAAAGGAAGTGTGATGTGTCCATAACCAATAGGTCAAAGAATCGAAACCATCCACTGCAAACGTCTACTCTCTTATGCAGACACCCATCTCCTTGGGAAAGTAAAGGTAAAACTGTGCAAGACTTAAACCCAAGTGGTTTTCAACTGAATTTAAGTATGAAAATGCACAAAAAATTTGTTTGAACTGAAGTTTTGTTGAAATCAACAGAATACTTGGAAAGAAAACCAAATGACAAAGCTGAGTATTGCAAAGGAAGTGTGATGTGTCCATAACCAATAGGTCAAAGAATCGAAACCATCCACTGCAAACGTCTACTCTCTTATGCAGACACCCATCTCCTTGGGAAAGTAAAGGTAAAACTGTGCAACACTTAAACCCAATGGTTTTCATTCAAATGTAAGTATGAAAATGCGCAAAAACTTTGTCTGAACTGAAGTTTGTTAAAGACAACAGAATACTTGGAAAGAAAACCAAATGGAAAGTAGAGTATTGCAAAGGAAGTATGATGTGCCCATCACCAAGAGGTCAAAGGATCAAAACCATCCATTACCCAAGTAGTTTTCAACTGAATGTAAGAATGAAAATATGCAAAAACATTGTCTGAACTAAAGCTTTGTGGAAAGAAAACCAATTGGAAAGTAGAGTATTGCAAAGAAAGCATGATGTGCCTGTCACCAAGAGGTCAATGGATCAAAACCATCCATTACCCAAGTAGTTTTTCATCAAAAGCATCCTCTGCTATGAGGCCTTTAACATCATTGAAACAGCCCCAGTAGCCTAATGGATAAGGCACTGGCCTCCTAAGCCTTGTGGGTTCAAGTCCCATCTGGGGTGAGTTTCAGCAGAGTGGCGCAGCGAAGCGTGCTGGGCCCATAACCCAGAGGTCGATGGATTGAAACCATCGCTCTGCTAGCATACACTTTCTTATTTACACACCCAGCTACTTATTACACTTTCTTATGTACACACCCATCTCCTTGAGAAAGTAAAGCTAAAACTATGCAAGACTTAAACCCAAGTGGTTTTCAACTGAATGTAAGTATGAAAATGGACAAAAAATTTATTTGAACTGAAGTTTTGTTGAAATCAACAGAATACTTGGAAAGAAAACCAAATGATAAAGCTGAGTATTGCAAAGGAAGTGTGATGTGTCCATAACCAATAGGTCAAAGAATCGAAACCATCCACTGCAAACGTCTACTCTCTTATGCAGACACCCATCTCCTTGGGAAAGTAAAGGTAAAACTGTGCAAGACTTAAACCCAAGTGGTTTTCAACTGAATTTAAGTATGAAAATGCACAAAAAATTTGTTTGAACTGAAGTTTTGTTGAAATCAACAGAATACTTGGAAAGAAAACCAAATGACAAAGCTGAGTATTGCAAAGGAAGTGTGATGTGTCCATAACCAATAGGTCAAAGAATCGAAACCATCCACTGCAAACGTCTACTCTCTTATGCAGACACCCATCTCCTTGAGAAAGTAAAGGTAAAACTGTGCAACACTTAAACCCAAGTGGTTTTCATTCAAATGTAAGTATGAAAATGCGCAAAAACATTGTCTGAACTGAAGTTTGTTAAAGACAACAGAATACTTGGAAAGAAAACCAAATGGAAAGTAGAGTATTGCAAAGGAAGCATGATGTGCCCATCACCAAGAGGTCAAAGGATCAAAACCATCCATTACCCAAGTAGTTTTCAACTGAATGTAAGAATGAAAATATGCAAAAACATTGTCTGAACTAAAGCTTTGTGGAAAGAAAACCAATTGGAAAGTAGAGTATTGCAAAGAAAGCATGATGTGCCTGTCACCAAGAGGTCAATGGATCAAAACCATCCATTACCCAAGTAGTTTTTCATCAAAAGCATCCTCTGCTATGAGGCCTTTAACATCATTGAAACAGCCCAAGTATCCTAATGGATAAGGCACTGGCCTCCTAAGCCTTGTGAGTTCAAGTCCCATCTGGGGTGAGTTTCAGCAGAGTGGCGCAGCGGAAGCGTGCTGGGCCCATAACCCAGAGGTCGATGGATCGAAACCATCCTCTGCTAGCATACACTTTCTTATTTACACACCCAGCTACTTATTACACTTTCTTATGTACACACCCATCTCCTTGAGAAAGTAAAGCTAAAACTGTGCAAGACTTAAACCCAATTGGTTTTCAACTGAATTTAAGTATGAAAATGCACAAAACATTTGTTTGAACTGAAGTTTTGTTGAAATCAACAGAATACTTGGAAAGAAATCCAAATGATAAAGCTGAGTATTGCAAAGGAAGTGTGATGTGTCCATAACCAATAGGTCAAAGAATCGAAACCATCCACTGCAAACATCTACTCTCTTATGCAGACACCCATCTCCTTGAGAAAGTAAAGCTAAAACTGTGCAAGACTTAAACCCAAGTGGTTTTCAACTGAATTTAAGTATGAAAATGCACAAAAAATTTGTTTGAACTGAAGTTTTGTTGAAATCAACAGAATACTTGTAAAGAAAACCAAATGACAAAGCTGAGTATTGCAAAGGAAGTGTGATGTGTCCATAACCAATAGGTCAAAGAATCGAAACCATCCACTGCAAACGTCTACTCTCTTATGCAGACACCCATCTCCTTGGGAAAGTAAAGGTAAAACTGTGCAAGACTTAAACCCAAGTGGTTTTCAACTGAATTTAAGTATGAAAATGCACAAAAAATTTGTTTGAACTGAAGTTTTGTTGAAATCAACAGAATACTTGGAAAGAAAACCAAATGACAAAGCTGAGTATTGCAAAGGAAGTGTGATGTGTCCATAACCAATAGGTCAAAGAATCGAAACCATCCACTGCAAACGCCTACTCTCTTATGCAGACACCCATCTCCTTGGGAAAGTAAAGGTAAAACTGTGCAACACTTAAACCCAAGTGGTTTTCATTCAAATGTAAGTATGAAAATGCGTAAAAACATTGTCTGAACTGAAGTTTGTTAAAGACAACAGAATACTTGTTAAGAAAACCAAATGGAAAGTAGAGTATTGCAAAGGAAGCATGATGTGCCCATCACCAAGAGGTCAAAGGATCAAAACCATCCATTACCCAAGTAGTTTTCAACTGAATGTAAGAATGAAAATATGCAAAAACATTGTCTGAACTAAAGCTTTGTGGAAAGAAAACCAATTGGAAAGTAGAGTATTGCAAAGAAAGCATGATGTGCCTGTCACCAAGAGGTCAATGGATCAAAACCATCCATTACCCAAGTAGTTTTTCATCAAAAGCATCCTCTATGAGGCCTTTAACATCATTGAAACAGCCCCAGTAGCCTAATGGATAAGGCACTGGCCTCCTAAGCCTTGTGAGTTCAAGTCCCATCTGGGGTGAGTTTCAGCAGAGTGACGCAGTGGAAGCGTGCTGGGCCGATAACCCAGAGGTCGATGGATCAAAACCATCCTCTGCTAGCATACACTTTCTTATTTACACACCCAGCTACTTATTACACTTTCTTATGTACACACCCATCTCCTTGAGAAAGTAAAGCTAAAACTATGCAAGACTTAAACCCAAGTGGTTTTCAACTGAATGTAAGTATGAAAATGGACAAAGAATTTATTTGAACTGAAGTTTTGTTGAAATCAACAGAATACTTGGAAAGAAAACCAAATGATAAAGCTGAGTATTGCAAAGGAAGTGTGATGTGTCCATAACCAATAGGTCAAAGAATCGAAACCATCCACTGCAAACATCTACTCTCTTATGCAGACACCCATCTCCTTGAGAAAGTAAAGCTAAAACTGTGCAAGACTTAAACCCAAGTGGTTTTCAACTGAATTTAAGTATGAAAATGCACAAAAAATTTGTTTGAACTGAAGTTTTGTTGAAATCAGCAGAATACTTGGAAAGAAAATCAAATGACAAAGCTGAGTATTGCAAAGGAAGTGTGAGGTGTCCATAACCAATAGGTCAAAGAATCGAAACCATCCACTGCAAATGTCTACTCTCTTATGCAGACACCCATCTCCTTGAGAAAGTAAAGGTAAAACTGTGCAACACTTAAACCCAAGTGGTTTTCATTCAAATGTAAGTATGAAAATGCGCAAAAACATTGTCTGAACTGAAGTTTGTTAAAGACAACAGAATACTTGGAAAGAAAACCAAATGGAAAGTAGAGTATTGCAAAGGAAGCATGATGTGCCCATCACCAAGAGGTCAAAGGATCAAAACCATCCATTACCCAAGTAGTTTTCAACTGAATGTAAGAATGAAAATATGCAAAAACATTGTCTGAACTAAAGCTTTGTGGAAAGAAAACCAATTGGAAAGTAGAGTATTGCAAAGAAAGCATGATGTGCCTGTCACCAAGAGGTCAATGGATCAAAACCATCCATTACCCAAGTAGTTTTTCATCAAAAGCATCCTCTGCTATGAGGCCTTTAACATCATTGAAACAGCCCCAGTATCCTAATGGATAAGGCACTGGCCTCCTAAGCCTTGTGAGTTCAAGTCCCATCTGGGGTGAGTTTCAGCAGAGTGGCGCAGCGGAAGCGTGCTGGGCCCATAACCCAAAGGTCGATGGATCGAAACCATCCTCTGCTAGCATACACTTTCTTATTTACACACCCAGCTACTTATTACACTTTCTTATGTACACACCCATCTCCTTGAGAAAGTAAAGCTAAAACTGTGCAAGACTTACACCCAATTGGTTTTCAACTGAATTTAAGTATGAAAATGCACAAAACATTTGTTTGAACTAAAGTTTTGTTGAAATCAACAGAATACTTGGAAAGAAATCCAAATGATAAAGCTGAGTATTGCAAAGGAAGTGTGATGTGTCCATAACCAATAGGTCAAAGAATCGAAACCATCCACTGCAAACATCTACTCTCTTATGCAGACACCCATCTCCTTGAGAAAGTAAAGCTAAAACTGTGCAAGACTTAAACCCAAGTGGTTTTCAACTGAATTTAAGTATGAAAATGCACAAAAAATTTGTTTGAACTGAAGTTTTGTTGAAATCAACAGAATACTTGGAAAGAAAACCAAATGACAAAGCTGAGTATTGCAAAGGAAGTGTGATGTGTCCATAACCAATAGGTCAAAGAATCGAAACCATCCACTGCAAACGTCTACTCTCTTATGCAGACACCCATCTCCTTGGGAAAGTAAAGGTAAAACTGTGCAAGACTTAAACCCAAGTGGTTTTCAACTGAATTTAAGTATGAAAATGCACAAAAAATTAGTTTGAACTGAAGTTTTCTTGAAATCAACAGAATACTTGGAAAGAAAACCAAATGACAAAGCTGAGTATTGCAAAGGAAGTGTGATGTGTCCATAACCAATAGGTCAAAGAATCGAAACCATCCACTGCAAACGTCTACTCTCTTATGCAGACACCCATCTCCTTGGGAAAGTAAAGGTAAAACTGTGCAACACTTAAACCCAAGTGGTTTTCATTCAAATGTAAGTATGAAAATGCGCAAAAACATTGTCTGAACTGAAGTTTGTTAAAGACAACAGAATACTTGGAAAGAAAACCAAATGGAAAGTAGAGTATTGCAAAGGAAGCATGATGTGCCCATCACCAAGAGGTCAAAGGATCAAAACCATCCATTACCCAAGTAGTTTTCAGCTGAATGTAAGAATGAAAATATGCAAAAACATTGTCTGAACTAAAGCTTTGTGGAAAGAAAACCAATTGGAAAGTAGAGTATTGCAAAGAAAGCATGATGTGCCTGTCACCAAGAGGTCAATGGATCAAAACCATCCATTACCCAAGTAGTTTTTCATCAAAAGCATCCTCTATGAGGCCTTTAACATCATTGAAACAGCCCCAGTAGCCTAATGGATAAGGCACTGGCCTCCTAAGCCTTGTGAGTTCAAGTCCCATCTGGGGTGAGTTTCAGCAGAGTGGCGCAGCGAAGCGTGCTGGGCCCATAACCCAGAGGTCGATGGATTGAAACCATCCTCTGCTAGCATACACTTTCTTATTTACACACCCAGCTACTTATTACACTTTCTTATGTACACACCCATCTCCTTGAGAAAGTAAAGCTAAAACTATGCAAGACTTAAACCCAAGTGGTTTTCAACTGAATGTAAGTATGAAAATGGACAAAAAATTTATTTGAACTGAAGTTTTGTTGAAATCAACAGAATACTTGGAAAGAAAACCAAATGATAAAGCTGAGTATTGCAAAGGAAGTGTGATGTGTCCATAACCAATAGGTCAAAGAATCGAAACCATCCACTGCAAACATCTACTCGCTTATGTAGACACCCATCTCCTTGAGAAAGTAAAGCTAAAACTGTGCAAGACTTAAACCCAAGTGGTTTTCAACTGAATTTAAGTATGAAAATGCACAAAAAATTTGTTTGAACTGAAGTTTTGTTGAAATCAACAGAATACTTGGAAAGAAAACCAAATGACAAAGCTGAGTATTGCAAAGGAAGTGTGATGTGTCCATAACCAATAGGTCAAAGAATCGAAACCATCCACTGCAAACGTCTACTCTCTTATGCAGACACCCATCTCCTTGGGAAAGTAAAGGTAAAACTGTGCAAGACTTAAACCCAAGTGGTTTTCAACTGAATTTAAGTATGAAAATGCACAAAAAATTTGTTTGAACTGAAGTTTTCTTGAAATCAACAGAATACTTGGAAAGAAAACCAAATGACAAAGCTGAGTATTGCAAAGGAAGTGTGATGTGTCCATAACCAATAGGTCAAAGAATCGAAACCATCCACTGCAAACGTCTACTC
The DNA here is from genome assembly GCF_025860055.1 of Xyrauchen texanus. Lineage (NCBI taxonomy): Eukaryota > Metazoa > Chordata > Actinopteri > Cypriniformes > Catostomidae > Xyrauchen > Xyrauchen texanus. The sequence continues at coordinate 7,965,629 of NC_068284.1, read as the reverse complement.
TCTTATGCAGACACCCATCTCCTTGGGAAAGTAAAGGTAAAACTGTGCAACACTTAAACCCAAGTGGTTTTCATTCAAATGTAAGTATGAAAATGCGTAAAAACATTGTCTGAACTGAAGTTTGTTAAAGACAACAGAATACTTGGAAAGAAAACCAAATGGAAAGTAGAGTATTGCAAAGGAAGCATGATGTGCCCATCACCAAGAGGTCAAAGGATCAAAACCATCCATTACCCAAGTAGTTTTCAACTGAATGTAAGAATGAAAATATGCAAAAACATTGTCTGAACTAAAGCTTTGTGGAAAGAAAACCAATTGGAAAGTAGAGTATTGCAAAGAAAGCATGATGTGCCTGTCACCAAGAGGTCAATGGATCAAAACCATCCATTACCCAAGTAGTTTTTCATCAAAAGCATCCTCTATGAGGCCTTTAACATCATTGAAACAGCCCCAGTAGCCTAATGGATAAGGCACTGGCCTCCTAAGCCTTGTGAGTTCAAGTCCCATCTGGGGTGAGTTTCAGCAGAGTGGCGCAGCTGAAGCGTGCTGGGCCCATAACCCAGAGGTCGATGGATTGAAACCATCCTCTGCTAGCATACACTTTCTTATTTACACACCCAGCTACTTATTACACTTTCTTATGTACACACCCATCTCCTTGAGAAAGTAAAGCTAAAACTATGCAAGACTTAAACCCAAGTGGTTTTCAACTGAATGTAAGTATGAAAATGGACAAAAAATTTATTTGAACTGAAGTTTTGTTGAAATCAACAGAATACTTGGAAAGAAAACCAAATGATAAAGCTGAGTATTGCAAAGGAAGTGTGATGTGTCCATAACCAATAGGTCAAAGAATCGAAACCATCCACTGCAAACATCTACTCTCTTATGCAGACACCCACCTCCTTGAGAAAGTAAAGCTAAAACTGTGCAAGACTTAAACCCAAGTGGTTTTCAACTGAATTTAAGTATGAAAATGCACAAAAAATTTGTTTGAACTGAAGTTTTCTTGAAATCAACAGAATACTTGGAAAGAAAACCAAATGATAAAGCTGAGTATTGCAAAGGAAGTGTGATGTGTCCATAACCAATAGGTCAAAGAATCGAAACCATCCACTGAAAACATCTACTCGCTTATGTAGACACCCATCTCCTTGAGAAAGTAAAGCTAAAACTGTGCAAGACTTAAACCCAAGTGGTTTTCAACTGAATTTAAGTATGAAAATGCACAAAAAATTTGTTTGAACTGAAGTTTTGTTGAAATCAACAGAATACTTGGAAAGAAAACCAAATGACAAAGCTGAGTATTGCAAAGGAAGTGTGATGTGTCCATAACCAATAGGTCAAAGAATCGAAACCATCCACTGCAAACGTCTACTCTCTTATGCAGACACCCATCTCCTTGGGAAAGTAAAGGTAAAACTGTGCAAGACTTAAACCCAAGTGGTTTTCAACTGAATTTAAGTATGAAAATGCACAAAAAATTTGTTTGAACTGAAGTTCTCTTACGAGAGGTTCTCTCGTATTGCGTAAGCTAGCTTACGCTACGGGAAAGATTCATCTTTTCTGAGATATTGAAGCCAAAAAATTATCCTTAATTTTTGTATCCATTGTCAACGCAGTGCGGCAGCTGCAGACCTTGAGCGGGCTAGCTAGCGAGCTCATAGGTTGCTCTGCGGCAACTGCTGCAGCCTATAGACGAGCTTGGGCGTAACTCGCATCCAATGAGAGGCGTCCGCGCTCACTGCATCAAAGCCCGCCAAAAGGGCGTGACTAGAGTGCATATAAGTGTAGTTCGTAGGCTGGAACCCTGATTTTCATCTCTTCAGCGAAGCTCTCCGCATCGCTGACCTGGAAGCCGCGTCGCCGTTTGAGGGGCATCTAGCAAGCGTGGACAGCGCTAGAAGAAGCCGGCCGTCTCAGCCACCTTCAGCCATCCTGCGAAGCTACGCCATCCGACGACGTATCCTTTTATTAAGCAAGCTAGTTCTCACGAACTATTCACAAAAGAGTACGAGCGTCTTTTTCAAGATGCCTCGCTCCACTTGCGCCTCATGTCGCGCCCTTCTCAGCACAGGAGACCGCCACATCATCTGCGCTCTCTGCCTGGGACTGGGGCACGCAGAGCTCGCCCTCACTGAGGGCGGATGCGATTTCTGCGAGGAGCTACCGATGTCGACCCTGCGGGCTCGACTCGAGCGGTCAAAGCAGAAACCGCCACGCCGCTTACCCTCAGCCGCGCAGGAAGAAGCGCCGCTCACAAAGGCTGCCGGAAACTGTGGTTGAAGCGACTGCCTCGCCGAGCATCTCCCTCGAGCATCGCTTTCACCCTCCCCGCCCCGGACGCCAGCGCAGTTGCCGCCGAGCGGCCGCACTGCTGCCATCTCGGATGACGAGCGGAGGATAAGGGCTGCTGTTCCATCATGGCTTCGGACAGCGAGGAGTGGACAGGCTCCCAAGCCTCCTCCTCAGCCCAGGAATCCAGCAGGACCCGCGCCGAGTCGAAGGGAGTTAACACGCCTCCTCACACAGGCCGTCGACCGCCTCGGGCTCGAGTGGTCACCGCCCCTGAGCAGGCACCCAACAGACTCGACGGCTGCTTTCTTCAAAGCCATCGCCGCTCTACACCCGCTGCCCGGCCGCTCCCTTCCTGCCGGAATTACATACGGAGCTTGCAAAGTCGTGGAACGCTCCGTTTTCAGCCAGGACCCGTTCACACGTCTCCACCTCTCTCGGCCGGTGGACGGCGCCACTGAGAGAGGCTACTCCTCCATCCCCCGGTCGAGGACTCGGTAGCAGCACACCTTTGTCCGCCCTCCGCGAGATGGCGTTCCAAGCCTGTGCTCCCGTCTAAGGCCTGCAGAGCGACTTCCGCCTATGTTGGCCGCGCCTATTCCGCCGCCGGCCAAGCCGCATCTGCTCTGCACTCAATGGCCATTTTACAGATCCTACAAGCAGACCTTCTTCGGAGTGGGATGAGAAAGGCAGGCACCCAGAGGCTGTTACTGATCTACTGGCGCGACAGACCTCGCCCTTCAGGCTACCAAAGCTGCAGCCCAAGCTCTAGGGAAGTGCATGGCCTCGCTGACTGTGACCGAGAGACACTTATGGCTAACACTAGCCGACATGGGAGAAGCAGAGCGCTCCACGTTCCTCAACGCACCGCTCTCTCCAACCGGTCTCTTCGGCTCCGCGGTGAGTGGCATTGTTGACCGCTTCTCAGAAGTCCAGAAAGCCACCCAAGCCATGAACCTCTTCCTGCCGCGTCGCGCTAGCTCCTCTGCAGGCCGCTCACGTGATCAGCCTCCTGCACGAGCCTCTTCACAGCGCCCAGTTCAACAATCTCAGACTTCTCAGCGTCGACAGGGCGGCCGCCCTCGATCAGGCTCAGACAGCCGCCGCAGACCGCCTCCCCGCGGGCCTCGATCTAAGGTAACGCTGAAACCCGAGCAGCCGAAGTCTTCCTAACTGTGTTGAACAAACGACGGCTCAGTCCCGCCGCGCCGGACCACTGTCAAAGCTTTACCCCCTGTCAGTCCCCTTCTCTCAGGCTACTACAGTGGTGAATTTAGCAGCCAACAAGCCGGTGACACTGCCCGCTTGCCTGCACTCAAACGCCGTTTTCACGGCGACCCAAATAAATCTTGTAAAGAGCAAACATGTCTTATGTGTAGAAAAAGTGCCCACAACCCAGTGTTCGCCCCTACACACAAGCATAACACATCCCGTGCCCCTATCAGAGCACGCTCTCATAAAGCGGTTACGAACCGCTCGAGCGCTAGAGTCAATAAATGCGCCCACAAATGCGTGCGCGCGCCCATTCTCTGCCCGCTCTGTTACACGGCCAGCAACCATTCCTCTGTGTGTAAGTCCCGTGCCCATGACTATGCTTGCGCATCACGTAACAGATGTGACTCTTTCCCCATTCATTCCAATCGGGAAGTCACTCACAAAACAGCCTGTTCATGCTGTCTGCGAGCAATCATGCATGAACACACTAAACGCGCTCACACATTTTGTTCAGCTCTGTGTGCGGCAATCAGAGCGAATTGGCCATTCACCCTCTAGCGTTACGCTTCAAAGCGTGGGAAGCTATTCCAGGGATATCCAAGTGGGTGTTAAGCACAATACAACAGGGCTATTTGCTACAGTTCGATCGCCGCCCCTCGCTTCAGAGCTGGCTCGAAACCACTGTGAACACGGAAGCAGCGTGCATGCTTCGTTCAGAAATAGCAAGCCTTCTGTGCAAAAGGGCCATAGAAAAGTGCCACCCTCTCTGAGCGAGTCGGGCTTTACAGCCGTTATTTTCTTGTTCCCAAGAAAGACGGCGGCCTCAGACCCATATTAGATCTCAGGGTTTTGAACAAGGTGCTTGCAAAAGACCGTTCAAAATGCTTACAATCAGGAAACTCCTCGCGCATGTGCGCCAGGGGACTGGTTTATTTCTCTCGATCTGAAAGATGCATACTTTCAGATTCAGATAAATCCCGTCACAGGCCATTCTTGAGATTTGCCTTCGACGGCCAGGTTTATCAATACACCGTCCTTCCGTTCGGCCTGTCCTTAGCACCTCGTACTTTCACGAAGTGCATGGATGCGGCGCCGCACTCCCTGCGGAGTCAGGGTTTGCGAATTCTGAACTATTTGGACGACTGGCTGATTATGGCTCAGTCACATATGGAGCTTCTGTCTCACAGAGCAGTTCTCCTCAGCCATCTGAACAGTTTGGGTCTTGCAGTCAATTGGACCAAGAGCTCACTACAGCCCAGTCAGACCATTTCCTTCCTGGGAATAGAACTAGACTCCGTGGCAATGACGGCTCGCTTATCTACACAGCGCGCGACGCCGTGTTCAGCGACTAGCCGCATCTTTTCAGATGAACAGCCTCACGCCTCTGAAGAAATTCCAGAGAGTGCTAGGTTACATGGCCTCAGCCGCAGCAGTACTTCAGCTGGGTTTACTGCACATGCGCCCGCTTCAGCATTGGCTAAACACCCGGCGTCTCGCCGGGCTTGGGCCACAGGCCGCCAGCCCATCAAGGTGACTCAGACCTGCATATCAGCTCTGCAGCCCTGGACAGTGGCCGAATGGTATCAGCGGGGAGTGACAATGGGAGCTGTATCTCACCGAAAAGTCATCTCGACAGACGCGTCCAACACGGGTTGGGGCGCGGTCTCGCGAGGGCTCTCCGGTTTTCGGCCTATGGTCAGTTCAGGAAAAGCTCCTTCACATAAATTGTCTGGAAATGATAGCGGTCGAGTACGCGCTCGTGCGCTTTCTCCCGGTCATTCAGGGTCACCACGTCCTGGTCCGTTCGGACAACAGATCTGTGGTATCCTACCTAAACCGTCAGGGCGGTGTCAGATCCAGGAACCTCTTCCATCTGACAAAACGCATACTGAGTTGGTCCCAGTGCCACCTGCGCTCGCTGAGGGCGACGCACGTGCCAGGCCACCTGAACGACGGCCCGGACAGACTGTCCAGAGACAATATTCCCCCAGGGAATGGTCCCTGCACGCTCAAACAGTCCAGACGTTATGGCACCTATTCGGCAGAGCAGAGATAGACCTCTTTGCGTCCAAAGAGAACTCTCACTGCCCAGTATTTTTCTCGAAGCGAGGACGTGCTGGCCCAGGACTGGCCCAGACGCCCGCTTTACGCCTTCCCTCCCGTCTCGCTATTGCCACAGGTAATGCAGAGGATCAGGAAACAGCGTCACTCGGTGCTCCTCATAGCCCCGCGTTGGGAGAATCAGACATGGTTCCCGGAGCTTACGCAGCTGTCACTGACAGCGCCGTGGCCCATCCCAGTGAGAGCAGATCTCCTCTCTCAAGCTCGCGGCACAATCTGGCATCCCCACCCAGAGCGCTGGGCGCTGCATGCGTGGGTGATCAACGACTACCCGTCGCTCTGCCAGAAGGAGTAATAAACACCATCATACACGCTAGAGCCCCTTCCACGAGAAGACTCTATGCGTCAAAATGGTCTGTGTTCTCAAAATGGTGCACCGACAGAGACCTGGACCCACGGACATGTGGGGTGTCGTCGCTGCTCGTATTTCTACAAGAGCTGCTGGATGAGGGCAGATCCCCATCCACGCTCAAAGTGTATGTGGCGGCCGTTGCGGCGTTCGCTGAACCCCTGCACGGCCAGTCATGGGGTAAAAACGAGCTGGTCATCCGCTTCCTCAGGGAGCTAGAAGGATGAACCCCCGCGCCCCCATCGGTTCCTATCTGGGATCTTTCTATAGTTCTCGAAACTATGAAAGCCCCCCTTTCGAACCACTTCAATCCGTGGATTTGAAATACCTTTCACTCAAAACCGCTTTTCTGACTGCCCTGTCATCAGTCAAACGTGTGGGAGACCTTCACGCGCTGTCTGTCAGCGCTGCGTGTCTTGAGTTTGGACCAAGTGACTCCAAGGTCATTTTAAAGCCTAGACACGGCTATGTTCCCAAGGTGATCGGTACTCCTTTCAGAGCACAGGTCATTTCCCTATCGGCGCTGCCAGCACCGGATAGCGAACGCGACGCCAATCTCCTTTGCCCGGTCAGAGCACTGAGATTGTATACTGCACGCTCCGCTGCTTTCAGACGCTCCGAGCAGCTTTTCGTTTCGTTCGGAGGGCGCACCAAAGGTCTCGCCGCCTCGAAACAGACACTATCTAGATGGATAGTGGACGCTATTGCTGCTGCATACGGCGTCAAAGACCTGCCATGCCCGTTGGGCATTAGGGCTCACTCCACTAGAGGCATGGCATCCTCGTGGGCATGGTCCAGCGGAATTTCCATTCACGACATATGTGTGGCAGCGGGATGGACTTCCCCTCCACCTTTGTCAGATTTTACAATATGGAAGTGCCCGCTCTGCAGGCAAAACTACTAGCGGTTTAATACGCTACAGCTCCCCTGGTGAGCTGCACTGATGGGACACATTCCACACAGACCGGCACCGCCGCTCTGTCGTTCCCGTCCTACTATGTGCTTATGTATTACACAATCAATGACCCGCATTCTTGCCGGCCAAATATTATTTCCCCACTCATAAGGGCTCCCCGGGTCCCCCTTAATTCCCTGGGGCTTATACAGTGGATGCTTGGCGCGCACGGCGTTGACAATGGGTTCCCGTAGCGTAAGCTAGCTTACGCAATACGAGAGAACCTCTCGTAAGAGAACGTATCGGTTACCTAACGTAACCTCGGTTCTCTCTAGATGAGGGAACGAGTATTGCGTAGCCGGCCGTGCTTCGCGCCACGAGCGACTTTTCGCTTCAGTCAATGAAAACCAGGGTTCCAGCCTACGAACTACGCTTATATGCACTCTAGTCACGCCCTTTTTGGCGGGCTTTGATGCAGTGAGCGCGCGGACGCCTCTCATTGGATGCGAGTTCGCCCAAGCTCGTCTATAGGCTGCAGCAGTTGCCGCAGAGCAACCTATGAGCTCGCTAGCTAGCCCGCTCAAGGTCTGCAGCTGCCGCACTGCGTTGACAATGGATACAAAAATTAAGGATAATTTTTTGGCTTCAATATCTCAGAAAAGATGAATCTTTCCCGTAGCGTAAGCTAGCTTACGCAATACTCGTTCCCTCATCTAGAGAGAACCGAGGTTACGTTAGGTAACCGATACGTTTTCTTGAAATCAACAGAATACTTGGAAAGAAAACCAAATGACAAAGCTGAGTATTGCAAAGGAAGTGTGATGTGTCCATAACCAATAGGTCAAAGAATCGAAACCATCCACTGCAAACGTCTACTCTCTTATGCAGACACCCATCTCCTTGGGAAAGTAAAGGTAAAACTGTGCAACACTTAAACCCAAGTGGTTTTCATTCAAATGTAAGTATGAAAATGCGCAAAAACATTGTCTGAACTGAAGTTTGTTAAAGACAACAGAATACTTGGAAAGAAAACCAAATGGAAAGTAGAGTATTGCAAAGGAAGCATGATGTGCCCATCACCAAGAGGTCAAAGGATCAAAACCATCCATTACCCAAGTAGTTTTCAACTGAATGTAAGAATGAAAATATGCAAAAACATTGTCTGAACTAAAGCTTTGTGGAAAGAAAACCAATTGGAAAGTAGAGTATTGCAAAGAAAGCATGATGTGCCTGTCACCAAGAGGTCAATGGATCAAAACCATCCATTACCCAAGTAGTTTTTCATCAAAAGCATCCTCTATGAGGCCTTTAACATCATTGAAACAGCCCCAGTAGCCTAATGGATAAGGCACTGGCCTCCTAAGCCTTGTGAGTTCAAGTCCCATCTGGGGTGAGTTTCAGCAGAGTGGCGCAGCGGAAGCGTGCTGGGCCCATAACCCAGAGGTCGATGGATCGAAACCATCCTCTGCTAGCATACACTTTCTTATTTACACACCCATCTCCTTGAGAAAGTAAAGCTAAAACTATGCAAGACTTAAACCCAAGTGGTTTTCAACTGAATGTAAGTATGAAAATGGACAAAAAATTTATTTGAACTGAAGTTTTGTTGAAATCAACAGAATACTTGGAAAGAAAACCAAATGATAAAGCTGAGTATTGCAAAGGAAGTGTGATGTGTCCATAACCAATAGGTCAAAGAATCAAAACCATCCACTGCAAACATCTACTCTCTTATGCAGACACCCATCTCCTTGAGAAAGTAAAGCTAAAACTGTGCAAGACTTAAACCCAAGTGGTTTTCAACTGAATTTAAGTATGAAAATGCACAAAAAATTTGTTTGAACTGAAGTTTTGTTGAAATCAACAGAATACTTGGAAAGAAAATCAAATGACAAAGCTGAGTATTGCAAAGGAAGTGTGAGGTGTCCATAACCAATAGGTCAAAGAATCGAAACCATCCACTGCAAACGTCTACTCTCTTATGCAGACACCCATCTCCTTGAGAAAGTAAAGGTAAAACTGTGCAACACTTAAACCCAAGTGGTTTTCATTCAAATGTAAGTATGAAAATGCGCAAAAACATTGTCTGAACTGAAGTTTGTTAAAGACAACAGAATACTTGGAAAGAAAACCAAATGGAAAGTAGAGTATTGCAAAGGAAGCATGATGTGCCCATCACCAAGAGGTCAAAGGATCAAAACCATCCATTACCCAAGTAGTTTTCAACTGAATGTAAGAATGAAAATATGCAAAAACATTGTCTGAACTAAAGCTTTGTGGAAAGAAAACCAATTGGAAAGTAGAGTATTGCAAAGAAAGCATGATGTGCCTGTCACCAAGAGGTCAATGGATCAAAACCATCCATTACCCAAGTAGTTTTTCATCAAAAGCATCCTCTGCTATGAGGCCTTTAACATCATTGAAACAGCCCCAGTGGCCTAATGGATAAGGCACTGGCCTCCTAAGCCAGGGATTGTGGGTTCAAGTCCCATCTGGGGTGAGTTTCAGCAGAGTGGCGCAGCGGAAGCGTGCTGGGCCCATAACCCAGAGGTCGATGGATCGAAACCATCCTCTGCTAGCATACACTTTCTTATTTACACACCCAGCTACTTATTACACTTTCTTATGTACACACCCATCTCCTTGAGAAAGTAAAGCTAAAACTATGCAAGACTTAAACCCAAGTGGTTTTCAACTGAATGTAAGTATGAAAATGGACAAAAAATTTATTTGAACTGAAGTTTTGTTGAAATCAACAGAATACTTGGAAAGAAAACCAAATGATAAAGCTGAGTATTGCAAAGGAAGTGTGATGTGTCCATAACCAATAGGTCAAAGAATCGAAACCATCCACTGCAAACATCTACTCTCTTATGCAGACACCCATCTCCTTGAGAAAGTAAAGCTAAAACTGTGCAAGACTTAAACCCAAGTGGTTTTCAACTGAATTTAAGTATGAAAATGCACAAAAAATTTGTTTGAACTGAAGTTTTGTTGAAATCAACAGAATACTTGGAAAGAAAACCAAATGACAAAGCTGAGTATTGCAAAGGAAGTGTGATGTGTCCATAACCAATAGGTCAAAGAATCGAAACCATCCACTGCAAACGTCTACTCTCTTATGCAGACACCCATCTCCTTGGGAAAGTAAAGGTAAAACTGTGCAAGACTTAAACCCAAGTGGTTTTCAACTGAATTTAAGTATGAAAATGCACAAAAAATTTGTTTGAACTGAAGTTTTGTTGAAATCAACAGAATACTTGGAAAGAAAACCAAATGACAAAGCTTGAGTATTGCAAAGGAAGTGTGATGTGTCCATAACCAATAGGTCAAAGAATCGAAACCATCCACTGCAAACGTCTACTCTCTTATGCAGACACCCATCTCCTTGAGAAAGTAAAGGTAAAACTGTGCAACACTTAAACCCAAGTGGTTTTCATTCAAATGTAAGTATGAAAATGCGTAAAAACATTGTCTGAACTGAAGTTTGTTAAAGACAACAGAATACTTGGAAAGAAAACCAAATGGAAAGTAGAGTATTGCAAAGGAAGCATGATGTGCCCATCACCAAGAGGTCAAAGGATCAAAACCATCCATTACCCAAGTAGTTTTCAACTGAATGTAAGAATGAAAATATGCAAAAACATTGTCTGAACTAAAGCTTTGTGGAAAGAAAACCAATTGGAAAGTAGAGTATTGCAAAGAAAGCATGATGTGCCTGTCACCAAGAGGTCAATGGATCAAAACCATCCATTACCCAAGTAGTTTTTCATCAAAAGCATCCTCTGCTATGAGGCCTTTAACATCATTGAAACAGCCCTAGTGGCCTAATGGATAAGGCACTGGCCTCCTAAGCCAGGGATTGTGGGTTCAAGTCCCATCTGGGGTGAGTTTCAGCAGAGTGGCGCAGCGGAAGCGTGCTGGGCCCATAACCCAGAGGTCGATGGATCGAAACCATCCTCTGCTAGCATACACTTTCTTATTTACACACCCAGCTACTTATTACACTTTCTTATGTACACACCCATCTCCTTGAGAAAGTAAAGCTAAAACTATGCAAGACTTAAACCCAAGTGGTTTTCAACTGAATGTAAGTATGAAAATGGACAAAAAATTTATTTGAACTGAAGTTTTGTTGAAATCAACAGAATACTTGGAAAGAAAACCAAATGATAAAGCTGAGTATTGCAAAGGAAGTGTGATGTGTCCATAACCAATAGGTCAAAGAATCGAAACCATCCACTGCAAACATCTACTCTCTTATGCAGACACCCATCTCCTTGAGAAAGTAAAGCTAAAACTGTGCAAGACTTAAACCCAAGTGGTTTTCAACTGAATTTAAGTATGAAAATGCACAAAAAATTTGTTTGAACTGAAGTTTTGTTGAAGTCAACAGAATACTTGGAAAGAAAACCAAATGACAAAGCTGAGTATTGCAAAGGAAGTGTGATGTGTCCATAACCAATAGGTCAAAGAATCGAAACCATCCACTGCAAACGTCTACTCTCTTATGCAGACACCCATCTCCTTGGGAAAGTAAAGGTAAAACTGTGCAAGACTTAAACCCAAGTGGTTTTCAACTGAATTTAAGTATGAAAATGCACAAAAAATTTGTTTGAACTGAAGTTTTGTTGAAATCAACAGAATACTTGGAAAGAAAACCAAATGACAAAGCTGAGTATTGCAAAGGAAGTGTGATGTGTCCATAACCAATAGGTCAAAGAATCGAAACCATCCACTGCAAACGTCTACTCTCTTATGCAGACACCCATCTCCTTGAGAAAGTAAAGGTAAAACTGTGCAACACTTAAACCCAAGTGGTTTTCATTCAAATGTAAGTATGAAAATGCGCAAAAACATTGTCTGAACTGAAGTTTGTTAAAGACAACAGAATACTTGGAAAGAAAACCAATTGGAAAGTAGAGTATTGCAAAGAAAGCATGATGTGCCTGTCACCAAGAGGTCAATGGATCAAAACCATCCATTACCCAAGTAGTTTTTCATCAAAAGCATCCTCTGCTATGAGGCCTTTAACATCATTGAAACAGCCCCAGTAGCCTAATG